>NC_069134.1:23348582-23563582 GCF_026914265.1 Mya arenaria | reverse complement strand
GCATAAGAGGTTGATGGTTCAGGCATAAAATAAAGTTTAGAATTGTGTCGTATCGTTATATAAAGGTTTGTTGTCGGAAAGACATTGTCCTTTAGTCATTTATTGCTCGGAGCCGCAAACAAAGAAAAATGTACGGTGGCACAGAGGTGACATCAGTAACACTTAATTTATATTTTGGCCACAACTTAGTAAATTGTTGCAAGAACGTAGTAAATTGAGGCATCGATTTAATAAGTTGAAGCAACAAGTAACTAAGTTGTGGCCACAAGTAACTTAGTCGTGGCCTTAAGTTAATAAGTTGTCGCCACAATTTTCTAAGTTGTAGCCACAATATGAATTTAGTGTTGCGGATGTCACCTCTGTGCCACCGTAAAAATGTAACATTTCCTTCCATCTTATAAGAAGCTTCTTAGATATTCCACGACGAATATTATCTCAGGCATTTGGTAGATGAATGTCATAGGTTACATTTATCCGGATTTCTTTAGCATTCAGCTCGACTGAAACCTCTACCCTTTACGATATTTTACAACCAAGGGTATTGAACTTTGCCTCAAGTACTCGATAACCAGATAAAGAAGAAATGTAACCTTTTATTATATGAATATGATTTTAAAGGGCAGCGACATAAAACACGAGACATATGTTAGAGGCTTTCTCTTATATAAAAAGGATTTCGATTTTAAACAAATATGACAAGTGAAGTTTGTTTTTCATTTGTAATAGTCTTCATTTTAAAATACGTATTCCATTCACATTCGCTTCCTATGCGTTTATTACTTCTACTACAAGGTGTTTACAAATGACTTTATTACATTAAAACTGTTCATTGACAGTAACGACTTTATTACAATAAAACTGTTCATTGACAGTAACGACTTAATTACATTGAAACTGTTCATTGACAGTAACGACTTAATTACATTGAAACTGTTCATTGACAGTAACGACTTTATACATTGAATCTATTCATTGACAGTAACGACTTAATTACATTAAAACTGTTCATTGACAGTAACGACTTTATTACATTGAATCTATTCATTGACAGTAACGACTATATTAC
This sequence comes from Mya arenaria, assembly GCF_026914265.1. NCBI lineage: Eukaryota > Metazoa > Mollusca > Bivalvia > Myida > Myidae > Mya > Mya arenaria. Next base: position 23,562,516 of record NC_069134.1, on the reverse strand, counting down.
ATTGAAACTGTTCATTGACAGTAACGACTTAATTACATTGAAACTGTTCATTGACAGTAACGACTTAATTACATTGAAACTGTTCATTGACAGTAACGACTTAATTACATTGAAACTGTTCATTGACAGTAACGACTTAATTACATTGAAACTGTTCATTGACAGTAACGACTTTATACATTGAATCTATTCATTGACAGTAACGACTTAATTACATTGAATCTATTCATTGACAGTAACGACTTAATTACATTGAAACTGTTCATTGACAGTAACGACTTAATTCCATTGAATCTGTTCATTGACAGTAACGACTTAATTCCATTGAAACTGTTCATTGACAGTAACGACTTGATTCCATTGAAACTGTTCGTTGACAGTAACGACTTAATTCCATTGAAACTGTTCATTGACAGTAACGACTTAATTCCATTGAAACTGTTCATTGACAGTAACGACTTAATTACATTGAAACTGTTCATTGACAGTAACGACTTAATTGACATTGAAACTGTTCATTGACAGTAACGACTTAATTCCATTGAATCTATTCATTGACAGTAACGACTTAATTCCATTGAATCTATTCATTGACAGTAACGACTTAATTCCATTGAAACTGTTCATTGACAGTAACGACTTAATTACATTGAATCTGTTCATTGACAGTAACGACTTAATTACATTGAAACTGTTCATTAACAGTAACGACTTAATTACATTGAATCTGTTCATTGACAGTAACGAGTTTATTAAATTGAATCTATTCATTGACAGTAACGACTTAATTACATTGAAACTGTTCATTGACAGTAACGACTTAATTACATTGAAACTGTTCATTGACAGTAACGACTTAATTACATTGAAACTGTTCATTGACAGTAACGACTTAATTACATTGAAACTGTTCATTGACAGTAACGACTTAATTCCATTGAAACTGTTCATTGACAGTAACGACTTAATTACATTGAAACTGTTCATTGACAGTAACGACTTTATACATTGAATCTATTCATTGACAGTAACGACTTAATTACATTGAATCTATTCATTGACAGTAACGACTTTATTACATTGAAACTGTTCATTGACAGTAACGACTTAATTACATTGAATCTGTTCATTGACAGTAACGACTTAATTCCATTGAAACTGTTCATTGACAGTAACGACTTAATTCCATTGAAACTGTTCATTGACAGTAACGACTTAATTCCATTGAAACTGTTCATTGACAGTAACGACTATATTACATTGAAACTGTTCATTGACAGTAACGACTTAATTCCATTGAAACTGTTCATTGACAGTAACGACTTAATGACATTGAAACTGTTCATTGACAGTAACGACTTAATGACATTGAAACTGTTCATTGACAGTAACGACTTAATTCCATTGAATCTATTCATTGACAGTAACGACTTAATTACATTGAAACTGTTCATTGACAGTAACGACTTAATTACATTGAAACTGTTCATTGACAGTAACGACTTAATTACATTGAATCTGTTCATTGACAGTAACGACTTAATTAAATTGAATCTGTTCATTGACAGTAGTGACTTCATTACATTGAATCTGTTCATTGACAGTAACGACTTAATTACATTGAATCTGTTCATTGACAGTAACGACTTAATTACATTGAAACTGTTCATTGACAGTAACGACTTAATTACATTGAAACTGTTCATTGACAGTAACGACTTAATTACATTGAAACTGTTCATTGACAGTAACGACTTTATTACATTGAAACTGTTCATTGACAGTAACGACTTTATTACATTGAAACTGTTCATTGACAGTAACGACTTTATACATTGAATCTATTCATTGACAGTAACGACTTAATTACATTAAAACTGTTCATTGACAGTACTTAACGACTTTATTACATTGAAACTGTTCATTGACAATAACGACTTAATTACATTGAAACTGTTCATTGACAATAACGACTTTATTACATTGAAACTATTCATTGACAGAAATGGCTTCGTTTAATTGAAACTATTCTAGAAATGACCTTGTTTTATTAAAAATTTTCATTGACAATAATGATATGGGTAGCACGGTCAACGCCCTCTTGCAATTTATTAAACAAGATTCTAGTTTCAAGAAGAATTAATAATTCATCGTAGATTATATGTTCAACGATCTTGAAGTTGGCATTTTGATTTTTTAAATTCACTTATCATTGAATTTCTGCCACTGTGTTCGCAAAACCAGTCCAAACACAGCCCATAGTTATAATTCAATGTCAGAGTTTTGTCTCATCAGGTTTAGTCTAATTACTTCAGCATTGATGCCAAGTCGCTGACGTCTGTTTTCATAAGCTGGAGAAGCCTTTCTGTGGAATGATCGGCCAGGTGAGAGACGACTCAGGCAATTCTTATTGTGAACATGCTTGGTACATGATGATATAACATCGATGAAAATAAACGTATTTAAGATAGTATACGTTAAGAACCTATTCTTTTTTAGGTATTGCAGACCAAGCTATGAATAAATTATTGTAAACAGCTATATATTCATGTGTAACACATACACTGTACACTATAAATATATTTATAAACTTTGCCTTGTTACTGAGTGTGCCTATGGTATCCAATGCAAGCCAACTCAACCGTTTCTATTTTTATCATTCAAAATTTTAAAAACAACATATAAACAAAATATATGAACGTACGCATACACATTATAAAATATCATAACCTGCATAGACATTTTAAAATATACACAAAACAATAAGATATATGTATGTTGTTACCTTTAAATGAGTTTGTGTCTAAAACAGTCTCGAATAAGATTTATTTTTCGGTATAAGATTAAGCAAATATCACCGACTACGTAATCGGATGAAAGTTCAAGTATCTGAAAACAAAACCTGTTAATCCAAATAAAATTAGGTCAAAACCTTTATTTTACCAGTATTGTACCGGACCGTTTCAAACCAATGGCCAAATAGTGTTGCCATCATAATCTTGTTGTTGATGTTTTGAATATGTTATAGTCAGTTTCATGTTGCCTGCCTTCTCTACCGTAGTGTTTGTATAAGGCGCCCTTTAAGCTATAGCGTCAAAATTAATCATTTGCCAGAAACAGTGTGTGTATACCACATGATAAATTACGTCATATATGCTACGTCGAAAGGCTTTAAATAAAGACTTAAATCAAAGATAATTTTTCCTTTACTACACCATTGTAAATAAAACAAAGGGCAGTCTATGCCGCTTAAAGAGCCCCACCTTCGTTTTATTACCGAAGTTTGCTAAGGTGATTAGTTTCATCAAACACTTTGACAAACTTTTTTTTCAAAATAATGTTTTGACAGCGCTCTGTCAGACGGCAATATTATGAAAAGGTTTGTCGAAGTGTTTTTAGAAACTAAACCCTCAATCAAACTCTGGTAAAAGACCAAACGAAGGTGGGGCTCCGTAAGCGGCGTAGACTGCGTTATGTTTCATTAAAAATAATGAAGAAATAGTGAAGTAATCTTTGTTTAAAGTCTGCATTAGAAGCAAAATATGGCCTTCCGAAGTAGAATTTATGACGCAGTTTATCACGTGGTATACACACACTGAGAATATTGCAGTTGGGTCCAATGGAGGTTGCTATTGGACTATTACCTTTAAAATATCCCAAACAAAACTAATAAATGATGTTCAACTGTCGACCTTTGCCATCGTTACTACGAGAGGATCATCGGCCCATACAGTTCAAATACTGTAAAGACTACTCAAATGTATGATTATGGAGCTTCAACGTTGCACATACTGTTCACTTTCCACAAATGCATTATTATGGAGCTTTCCGTGTTCAAATACTGTTAACACTCCACAAATGCACAATTTAGGGACTTCAATAGTGAAAATACCTTAAACACTCCACAAATGCATTATAAAGGAGCTTCCACAGGGCTAAAGTGGGTTTGAAGAACCAAATCACAAAATCTTCAAACACGTATTATGTAATTTTAAGGATCAATATTTTGCCAGCATAATACATTTGTCCTGCCATACACGTGTAAGTGTGTCCGATTTTGGCTCAAAAAGTGTTTGCACGTAAGAAGTGTGAGAAGATTAGTGATACAAATTAAACGAATATATTCCAAGTGGGGACTTGTATACCCTTAGTTAAAACAAAGGGTATTAATATGAAATTATTTCTTAACATAGGTCAGTTTTCCTTGAATTTTAAAAAATAATTTTAAAGAAAAATAGAAGTGTTCTGACATAAAAGTAGAACTTTACAATTTCAGCAATGAAATTAATGAAATTATGAAAATACCAAGTGAATATATCATACGATAAGGAAATACTTAACTTAATAATATAACTTAATTAGGAAAAAAATGCTTTATCAATACGACACCTGGTAGGAAGATCATATGAATTGAGTTTAGTTTTATCATATTTAATTGTTTTAACAATATCACAAATATTCTTAGCTTCTGGTCAAAATGTTTCGTTTGAGTTTCAGGTATAGTAAGGTGGGAAATAAACCACCCAATCGCCGGAATCGGATCATTTCTTGAAATGATTTGCAAATCAGAAATGTGAAATTCTAACATATTGCATTACAAAGTTCTAGTTTCGGTCCCAAATATTAATGCACGGGCCTAGGCTGCAATACATACTGATTGCCTCTCGTACAAATGTATTAAGGCATACATACCATTTAATTCAATACGCAAACTTCATGATCTGGGTATATTGCGTTGTAGTGGAAAGGATATATATTTTCTAATATATTGCAGATAAAATGACATTTATTTCGTGTATTCAATACATCTGCAACACGTAGCTTCCATTTCGGTATTATGATTATTTCTTTTGAAATATAACACTTTTCTGGTATCAATTTCCATTGTTCACGTACGGAAAAGCTTTCTCAGCAGTAGCAATTGGTTTTGTCATGAGTTTGCCATTTGAACACAAACCAATTTCCTTTGTGCCCTTTGAAATATGACGTCAGAGGCGAATTTCTCATTACCCAAGTACCGTTACGCAAATGTCGAGTATAATTATTTGTATTGTTATAAATCATCCGTCGTTCTCGCAAAGAAAAAACATCTTTGAGAAATATTGCAAACACTGATATATTGTTTTGTCGTTCATAACCAGATGCGGATTTTCTTGTTGTTGTTGTTGCTGTTGTTATAAGTTTTATAAATAGCAACAGGCATTGATATCGTGTTATAATCCTTTATAAACAATGGAGGTTTCTGATGGATGTTACTTTTGGTGCTTTTGCTATATACTTCATATGTGATGATGGTCAAACACGCACCTTTCACCTTCCAACCTTCATATCGTGCAAAATGAAATGACTTTCAATGGACGACAAGTTTGTTCCTTATTCTTATTCCTGGTTAAGAATATGGAATTATGGACCAGTTCCTTATTCCTGATTCAAAATGTATTACTGAACATTAACATGAAATTACTTCTATTTGCGTATTGATTACAGATGTAAGTCATTGATGAATGAATTAAATATATGAAAACTGCAAAAGTTTCATTTCCGTTGCACATATGTGTTTTTCTAGTTATTTCTTTCTATATTGAATTGAAAATAGCAGCACAAATGAGTATAGCTCACTTCTAGAATCTAAACACATTTATGACAAAAGTATAATAAGAATAATTAAACTATAATCGTTAGATGGGTCAAAACACTTTATAACATTAATAAATAAACAATTATTTGTCATTTGGTCTATTTGTCACTAAACAAGTGTTTAATGGTATATAATTCCACCTGTATTATTATGTTTTATTTCAAAAGTATGTTTATAAATTGATGCTGCTGGATTATACTTCAGATGCAGATTATCTTGATCCGATGTAAACCTTGAATGTCTTAATGATTCTGGAAAGTATAATCCAGCTGATAGGGGAGCCTTGAGGGTGTAGCAGCTGTCATTATTATACCCCCACAAACGAAGTTTGAGGGGGTATTTAGGAGTGAGCTTGTCGGTCGGTCGGTCGGTCGGTCGGTCGGTCGGTCTGTCGGTCGGTCGGTCGGTCGGTCGGTCGGTCGGTCGGTCGGTTTTCATGGTTTCCGGACGATAACTCATGAAAGGCTAGACAGATTTGAACAATTTTTGGTACACAGGTGTAACATCAGAAGATACAGGTCAAGTTCGATATTGGGGCTGGTGGGGCCAAGGTCAAGGTCACTGTTACTAAAAATAGAAAAACGGTTTCCGGACGATAACTCATGAATGGCTAGACAGATTTGAAAAAAATTTGGTACACAGGTGAAACATCAAAAGATAAAGGTCAAGTTCGATATTGGGGCTGGTGGGGCCAAGGTCAAGGTCACTGTTACTAAAAATAGAAAAACGGTTTCTGGACGATAACTCATGAAAGGCTAAACGGATTTGAACAATTTTTGGTACACAGGTGTAACATCAGAAGATACAGATCAAGTTCGATATTGGGGCTGGTGGGGTCAAGGTCACTGTTACTAAAAATAGAAAAATGGTTTCTGGACGATAACTCATGAAAGGCTTGACAGATTTGAACATTTTTTGGTACACAGGTGTAACTTTCAGAAGATACAGGTCAAGTTCGATATTGGGGCTGGTGGGACCAAGGTCAAGGTCACTGTTACTAAAAATAGAAAAATGGTTTCTGCTTCATAACTTTAATTTAATGAGATATTGTGATGAAACTTGCTGTATAGGCAGCCTCTGTGAAGACAATGCTTGTGATTGAAAATGGGGCCAGTGGAGTAAAGGTTTTTGTGCACTGTTACGAAAATAGAAAAACGGTTTCCGGACAAACAATACATGCATGATAAAAGAAGATGCAGTGTGCAGTAACCTTGGAGTTATGGCCTCTTTTCAAAGGAATGGTTTGCCATTCCTGTGTCCAGGCGGCATTTGGGGGTATTCGTCACTCCTGTGACAGCTCTAGTTGCCATTGTTCCAAACAAACTAAGACTCTGGCTGCATTTTACGCTTCCGAATTCCCCGTCAAAATGTATAAATTTAGATTGATTGTGTCTCCTGTGTTCAAAATACAAATCTGCTAAATCAAATGTAGGACAAAATTTAAAAATTCGAAATTTGTAATTGTTAAATCAATTAATCATTAATTCTGACCGTCTTGTAGAATGATAGAGTGGTGCCATGTCTGAACTAAAGTTGATGCACTCTATATATCCCAGGCAAAACTCACCGTCATCATAAACATCTGACGTTTCAACAGGTACACAAGAGAAAATATATTATATAAACACAAAACCAGTGTTATGTTGAGTATTATGTGGAAACGTGCGTTTTTTCAAGTTTTTAAAAGTACTACTAATAAGTGACATTTAGAATATCAAAGCTGTTGAGCTCATTATGAAGATAAATGTGTTGACATTCAAATTCTTGTGAAAGCAAAAATTGTAATCTGTTTTTCTTGTAATTAACATTATGACGTACATAGATATCCTCCTGTCTCAGAAGAGGACACTGCCTTTCTGCAAAAAATGTTTTATTATATTTCTGGGTGAAACTCGATAATGTTAATTAATAAAATCCATTTCCTTTTTTCCCAGTAAAATGAATCATATTTCAATACCGTTGGCTGTAAATAGAGCATAAGAGGTTGATGAATCAGGCATTAGTTTAAGTTTAGAATTGTGTCGTATCGTTATATAAAGGTTTGTTGTCGGAAAGACGTTGTCTTAGTAAATTGTGGCCACAACTTAGTAAATTGTTGCAACAACTTAGTAAATTGAGGCCTCGATTTAATAAGTTGAAGCCATAAGTAACTAACTTGTCGCCACAAGTTACTTAGTTGTTGCCACAATTTGTGGCCGCAGTATAAATTAAGCGTTGCGGATGTCACCAAACTGTTCCACCGTAAAAATGCAACATTTGCTTCCATCTTATAAGCAGCTTCTTCGATATTCCACAACGAATATTCTCTCAGTCATTAGGAAGATGAATGTCATCAGCTACATTTATCCGGATTTCTTTAGCATTCATCTCGATTGAAACCTCTACCATTCACGTTATTGTACAGTCAAGGATATTGAACTTTGCTTCAAGTACTCAATAACCAGATAAAACGAGGAATCTAAACAAATATGACAAGTGAACTTTGTTTTTCATTTGTATTAGTTTTCATTTTGAAATGTGTATTGTCATTTATTCAATTCCAAATCGGTTCCAAAATGACTTACTTATAAATGTTTGCCTTAATTCTTAATGATTGCAGTGTGTCTCGTGTTGACTGGTTGTTTAAGTCTTATAATGTGGCGGTCATGTAGCCTTAGTATCATTCAGCGAGGCACGAGTAATGTAGGTTTGTTGTACGGCTTCGTTCAACATTTTCACCTCTAATATCTAGAATAATTTCTTGAAATATGCAGATGTTTAAAAAGGAAATCTAGTTCATCCTACCGACACATTTCCTTGACGTAACAACAGTCTTAACGGATAATGTGCTCATCCTAGCTTCCTTGACCTAGCAACAGCTTTAACGGGTAATGTGCTCATCCTATCGACATTTTTCCATGACAATACTTAACGATGAGGTAACGGCATAAAACTGCTTGAGTAGTGCAACAAAGTGACCAAGGCATTGAAAAACACGAGGTAGTGTATTGCTCTCGTTTTCTTCCGAGTGTACGTCATTTCAAAGAACAAAACCATTACATTAACATGCACAAACCATGTTGACATGTTCGTTTTTTCTTAGTTTCGAAGCACCTTTTCATAACGGTCATCTGGTTGAAATACTTCTATCAAATTTTCTTGTAACAACTTGTCAGGTTAAGCGAGAAAAATAATAGTTAAAGTAAAAAGTAAGTGAACATTTAGTTGAACATTAGTTATTATTGATACCACAAACTCATCTGTGAAAAACACTATCAGTTGTAACTACAGTATGGTACAGATTGTACATAGTTATGCGACCCGAGAAGTTATGTTATACGACACATGCTTGTTCATCGAAAGTTTTTCTACGGCAGTAGGTTTTCATTGAGAGTTATGCTACACAGTACAAGGCTGTTCATTGAGAGTTTGTGCTATACAACACAGGCTTGTTCATTGCTAGTAATGTTATACAGTACAGGGCTGTTCATTGAAAGCTTTGTTATACAGTACAGGGCTATGTTATACAGTACAGGGCGGTTCATTGATAGCTATGTTATACAGTCCATGGCTGTTCATTGAGGGCTATGTTATACAGTTCAGGACTGTTCATTGAGAGCTATGTTATACAGTTCAGGGCGGTTCATTGAGAGCTATGTTTTAAAGTTCAGGGCTGTTCATTGAGAGCTATGTTTTAAAGTTCAGGTTGGTTCATTGAGAGCTATGTTTTACAGTTCAGGGTGGTTCATTGAGAGCTATGTTATACAGTACAGGGCTGTTCATTGAGAGCTATGTTATACAGTTCAGGGCGGTTCATTGAGAGCTATGTTTTAAAGTACAGGGCTGTTCTTTAGGGCAAAATGTTGGTGTTGGTCCACAAATCTTCTATAATTTCAATATGATCATTTTGCGTGCAAACAACGCTTTTTAGATACATATACATGTACAATCATCTTCATTGAGTGCGTTCGTTGTGTTCATGAGGCCAGCGTCCGGTAGTACACATGTTAATTTAGCTTTTAGAAAGATTGAAAAGGTTTGTTTTGAGAACTTATTTATAATGGAGTGGCTTTTATGTAACCAACTAGGAAGACAAACATGTTGACATTTAGGTTTAAGTGTGATATCGGGAATACATTATAAATGAGCCTTTCTTGAAATTCATATTTCGTTGCTTACATTTTAGCGCACCTTAGAGACTTGTCAGCCTCTAACATGGACGATGACATTTGATTAAGATGATACAATGAAAAAGATACCGTTCCTTAAAGTACATTGAAGCTAAGCTTGACACCCCTTTCGTACTTGAGATGAAAGCTTACATTGATATGAAAATATCCTAGAATAGACCACAAGCATTCAAAGTTAAATTGGCATCATGTCTGGTCGAAATGATAATTATCTATTAAAACAAGAACTATTTTACTTTTTAAGTCAAAATGTATTCTGTTTATGTTAAGTTGTACATATTAAAATTATATGTGTTTATGTTCGCTGTTGCATAAAAAAACACTGATATGGCTTACCACAATGTGTTTTTTCTGGACAAAGCATCTAGTATTTAAATTAAGGCAATTAGTACATGAAAGAGCTTTGATAGCCAACCCACCAACCAACTGGATCGAATGCTTTGTTTAGAGCGCTGGTGTACACTAACCACTACTCATGCCAACATGCTTGTGACTCGTGACCAATGCACTAAATAATATCAAATTTACGTCAACACAAAGCGTTTGAAAGTATTAATCATATACTCCTGATGTATTCCTCCACAAAGTTAACAGGAAATACGAAACAGTTAAGTCTTACCACGGAGTTGAAGAGGGCATAACACTTATGTGTCCCAGAGATTAAACATAAAATGCTTAGATGTTACATCGATACGCCAAAATTTTACACTTGCAAATAATTGATAAAAATTGCTTCAGGGCCTTCCACAATGCAAAAGTCGTTTGAAGGATCAAAACTAAAAATGTTTAAAAAAAATCTTGTTTTATCTATTGTTCAGGTTTAATACTTAGCAAGCAATACTAATATGTTCGCTGCAACATGTGTAGCTATAATAAGGAGTTGAGCAATTTTTACGAAAGAAGATTTTAACAAATTCCAAATAAATTTTTCTGGAAATATCTTAATACAATAAATATGTTGTTTTTTATGTCAAGATTGTCAGTACTACAAATAAATAATGGCTTGAGGCTTTACGTTGAATGCAACTATTTAACGAAATATATTTGCATTTTTTAAACTGGAAATGAATTTATTCCATAATTTTTCATTATTTGATTGAATATCTTTCTTATTTGATATAATCAAGAACCCAAAGCTCATTGTTGATTTGGTAGTTTGTGGCATTTGGACACAAAACAAAATAAAGATGTCGACAGACTTTTACGAAAAATGTGCATGCTTTTTATCCAAAATCTGATAATATATTCTGTTGTAAAATTTGGTCAACTACTTACTACCACAAACATATTACAATGACTGTATGTTTTTCTTCCGAAAAAGATTGTTCCTCAAACTGAATAAAACATGCACGTTTAAAACGTTTTAATTTTGACCTTCCCCACTCACGTTTGCACTGTCGAAGGCCCTTAATCACGAACCTGAATGCGAACCTACACTAAAACCATGATGTGACAAAATAGGAAGACAAACAAGTTGACATTTAGGTTCAAATTCGTGGAAATGTGATATTGTAAATAAATTTGTAATCAGCTTTTCTTGAAATTCATATTTCGTGGCTTATATTTAGCCCACTTTTGGGACTTGTCGGCCTCGAACATTGACAACGAGATTTGACTAAGATCATACAATAAATAAAATACCGGTTCTTAAAATGCAATAAAGCTAAGCTTGATACACCTTTCGTACTTGAGATGAAACATAACATTCATAGGAAAATTTCCTAGAATATACCACAATCATTCAAGGTCTGACACAAATGGATCATTGCCGAACACGTAATTATTTATTCAAACAAGAACAATTCTTTTGAAACAAACAAAGCTAAAATGAAGTCTGGTATCTTTAAGTGTGCATGTGTTTATGTAATATGTTGCATAAAAAGTCGCTTTGGACTCCACTATACTTACCCAAATGTGTTTTCTCTCGTCAGAGCATGATTTTAATTAAATTATTTAGTACATGCAAAACAAGGATAACTATTGATTCATTACGTTGATGCACACGTATTACAAGCATTGTTCCTTACACAACTGCATTTATGCGCTTATTTGATGCATTGTGACGAAATATTATTGTTTATCATTTTAAAAGGTTTTATGGGCATAAAAATACCAAATAACAAACGAGCTCTGGGCCTTGAAAAAAATGCGAAATATGCCATTTTCCGTCTGACTGCGTTTGATGTAGCCAGGCATCGAAATTGGACATTTAACGGCCTACGCAGTTGAACGCAAAGTAAACAGTATTTCAACAATCGTTCAGGTTTAGTTTCTTGACATACCCCTCTGACTTCCTACAATTTTACTACACGATACAAAGTAATGCGGAAAAGAACATTCATGGCAGAACGTTGAATAGCAATAGAGAAGTATGTTAGCAGACAGTCGTTTTAATTTTTTTTACCAACGTTACAACGTCCTGATACCAATCATGTACGTTACGTAGATAAAATCGAAAAACAATCGCGCACAATCGTTTACGGTATAATTGTTCTTTAACGCTTAGCATATATAAAGGTTATTTTTGTAAATAGTAACGGACCAGTAGCTGAGCGATTGAGCATTCGCCTCAGGAGCGCAAGATCGAGTCGTATTGAATCTTTGTTTTGCAATACATTGGTAAGGCCTGTTAATTTAAAGTTTAAAAGTACCAAAAAGTTTTCTAAAAATATATGTATTTGATGGTTGTTAGTAGTTGAAGTCACACATCAGAGCTAATATATAAGTGGAAAAAAACGTTAAAAATGTGTGTGTATCTAATTTCATTTTCAAAAAGAGACATTCAAAAGCTCTATTAAATATCTCTTAAGAAGAATAAATTATCAAAAAAAACATCTCCTGCTATCAATGTTTATTTTTAACATATATTTTCTATCATATCGTGTAGGTTATCCGAAGGAGGTGCTAGAAACGTCATTAAAAGTGCTAGGGTACCCAACCCACCAACCCACATAATCCAATGCATTGTTAAGAGTGCTAGGGTACCCAACCCACCGACCTACATAATCGATTGTTATATTAAGAGTGCTAGGGTACCCAACCCACATAATCCAATGCTTTGTTAAGAGTGCTAGGGTACCCAACCCACCAACCCACATATTTGAATGTTATGTTAAGAGTGCTAGGGTACCCAACCCACATAATCCAATACTTTGTTTAATGTGCTAGGGTACCCAACCCACCAACCCACATAATCCAATGCTATGTTAAGAGTGCTAGGGTACCCAACCCATATACTCGAATGGTTTGTTAAGAGTGCTAGGGTACCCAACCCAGCAGCCCACATCATCCAATGGTTTGTTAAGAGTGCTAGGGTACCCAACCCAGTAGCCCACATAATCCAATGGTTTGTTAAGAGTGCTAGGGTACCCAACCCAGCAGCCGACATAATCCAATGGTTTGTTAAGAGTGCTAGGGTATCCAACCCAGCAGCCCACATAATCCAATGCTATGTTAAGAGTGCTAGGGTACCCAACCCACCACTTCACAGAATGGAATGCTTTGTTAAGAGTGCTACGGTACCCAACCCACCACTCCACATAATAGAATGCTATTTTAAGAATGCTACGGTACCCAACCCACCGACCTACATAATCGAATGCTTTGTTAAGAATGCTACGGTACCGCACCCACCAACCTACATAATAGAATACTTTGTTAAGAATGCTACGGTACCCAACCCACCAACCTACATAATCGAATGCTTTGTTAAGAATGCTACGGTACCCAACCCACCAACCTACATAATCGAATGCTTTGTTAAGAATGCTACGGTACCCAACCCACCAACCTACATAATCGAATGCTATGTTAAGAGTGCTACGGTACCCAACCCACATACTCGAATGGTTTGTTAAGAGTGCTAGGGTACCCAACCCACCAACCCACATAATCGAATGCTATGTTAAGAGTGCTACGGTACCCAACCCACATACTCGAATGGTTTGTTAAGAGTGCTAGGGTACCCAACCCAGCAGCCCACATAATCCAATGGTTTGTTAAGAGTGCTAGGGTACCCAATCCTGCAGCCCACATAATCCAATGCTTTGTTAAGAGTGCTAGGGTACCCAACCCACAACTCCACAGAATCGATTGGTTTGTTAAGAGTGCTAGGGTACCCAACCCACAACTCCACAGAATCGAATGCTTTGTAAAGAGTGCTAGGGAGCCCAACCCAGCACCCCACTGAATCGAATGCTTTGTAAATAGTGCTAGGGTACCCAACCCACCACACCACTGGATCCAATGATTTGTTAAGAGTGCTAGGGTACCCAACCCACCACCCTTCTGAATCGAATGCTTTGTTTAGAGTGCTAGGGTACCCAACCCACCACCATTCTGGATCGAATGCTTGGTTAAGAGTGTTAGGGTACCCAACCCGCCACCCCACTGAATCGAATGCTTTGTTAAAAGTGCTAGGGTACCCAACCCACCAACCCACTGAATCGAATGCTTTGTTAAGTGTGTTAGGGTACCCAACCAACCACCCCACTGAATCGAATGCTGTGTTAAGAATACTAGGGTACCCAACCCACCACCCGTCTGGATCGAATGATTTGTTTAGAGTGCTAGGGTACCCAACCCGCCACCACACTGAATCGAATGCTTTGTTAAGAGGGCAGAAACAACTACCACACCGCTTGGTCCAATGTATTGTTTAAACTGTCAATAAATTATATCAATGCATTTGAATCTCACTCTTATGAAATACAAATTGATTCTATGTCTAACATCAGGTTTCAATTGTTAAACCTACCTACCAGCCAGCAGAAGACAAATATATGTCGAGACAAAAGCAAATCATCCTTAATTCAACTTATTTTATATAAAACAATTCCGTTCATGTAAATATAGTTGCAGGTTAATATATTTCTTAACGTGTTGATAGTTATGAATGTACTTCTAATCTTATTTTATGAGTACTAGTTTACTAGCTTTATCAGCTTGATGTTGAGTTTTTGAGAACTGTTGTTTTATGGTTGTAAAGGCCCAAATATCTATCGAATTGCCCTTGACATAATCAATCTCATGTCCTCTTAATTGATCGACCACGCAACACTGTATGGCTCCGACGGCAGTTTAATGTTAGAAATGGGCCAAATGAAGCTACATAGTGCCGTATTCCTTATTATAGCAACATGGCAGTTATATGTTGATTGCATTTTGATGAGATACCAAATGTTTGTGACACATAGACCCGCGATCAATGCACTAAATAATCCATCCATCTCAAAACAAGGTTTATGAATATATTAATTAAATATTCCCAATGTGTTCCTTTACCAGTACGATATTAATGAATCAAATTGCTTGGCACCAACTAAAGGAAATGAGACAATGTCATAGAAAACAAAGTTTACAGGACATAAGAAACATTTAAATCTTACCACGGAGTTAAAGAGGGCATAACAATTATGTGTCCCAGGAATTAAACATAAAATGATTAGATTTTACATTGATATGCCATTATTTTACACTGGCAAATAGTTCATCAAACTTGTTTAATTACGAATCCGATAATACGAACCGACACTGATACCATTATGTCAGTTTACACCAGACTTAAGATAATCATTTAAACAATGATCTTTTGATCGTTGATGCGTTGTCTTGTTTTTAATCAACTTGAAATGATACTTACATTCCATTTTCACTCCTAACTTTGTTAACTTAAAATTCAAAAATAAGTTATACGCTGCCTACACGGGATAAAGAGATATAACGTCATCGTACAAGTAGGATTCTTAGGAACCGTCATCAGGAAATGCGCAACATCTAATATATAGTTTGTGATTTTATATTGCGATACGCCGTTCGTTTGAACTTGATGACAAACGTTCCCTAAAAGAGCATCATTTACCTTAAAACAGGCGTGCATATATATCTTCTCTTCCTGTCTATATTCGGCGTATTCCCGTAGGGTTAATGTAATTATATGAAACTTATACCTTTTTATGAACAAATTTGCTTCCAAGTTTAGCATTGCATGTTAAAATATAAATGGCGAACGTTTATCGATGGCAATATATCATTTGTCTCTTCTAGAAATTTGTTTTATTATCGTTCACATGTCTAATACCACTACAACATAACGGGAGGATTTTCTTTTGCAACAAGCCATCGCAAATGCACTTGTGGTTTGGCAATTTGTTGCTTTCTCTTTCCAAAGCACCGATGCAAAAAGCAATACTGACATTCGAGGGAGAAAATAATATTTCAGTGAACTTCAAGCCTACTGTATAGTTTTCCCCGTTGACCGAGCATCGATCAATCTAAATTGCTACGTGATTTTTCGTCTTGATCGCTTGCTAGGCGTTGCCATTTAATTAACCGATACACGTGATGATGATTGCGGTGTGAACATCGATGTTAGTTTCTAAGTTCTAATTCTAAAATTGGTTTATAATTGTTTTTCATTACAATATTATTATACACTATAACTGTTCTGCAGATTGTGTTATTTCATGGTGTTTCTTACAATGGTTTAATTAGGTGAAGTTGAGACATCACATAACGGATGATTTAAAAAGCAAAACCAAGTTGATGTAGTTGTTTTCAATTTGGTAAACATTGTATATTTCTGAAATTCAAACCCCAGAACATTGAATTATACAGTATGTACATCGTTAAATCATACACGCTCAAGGGTTCAAATTTAATCGGTAACAGGTTGCCTGATAACATTAACTCTTATTTACTATTTGTATAAACGGAAATAAATTTGCAGGTTCATATATGTTTTAACGCGTTGGTGGTTAGTTACGCATTTCTCATCGTTTTTCATAGGTATTAGTTTATAAGCTTTATAAAATTTATGTTGTTTTTTTGAGAACTGTTGTTTTTTGGTTGTGATGGCGAAAAATCTACCGAATTGCCCTAGACATAATAAATCTCAAGACTTCTTAACTGGTCGATCACGCAGCACTGTAAAGCCCCGACGGCACTTATATGTTATACTAGTAAATGGGCCAATAACGGTTACGAAGTGACGTCATCCTTATTATAGCATCATGGCAGTATGTTGATAGCATTTTAATGTGAGATACCAAATGCTTGTGACACATAGACCCGAGGCCAATGTTCTTAATTATCTTTCCATCTCAAGAAAAAGCGTAGGAAAGTATTAATTAAATATTCCCATTGTCTACCTTTACCAGTACGATATTAATGAATCCAATTGCTTTACACATATCTAAAGAAAATGAGACAATCTTATTCAAAACAAGTTTACAAGACCCAAGAAACAGTTGAATCTTACCACGGACTTGCCAATGATTAAATGTGACATGATAAGCCATTATTTTACACGGGTAAATAATTGATCAAACTTGTTTAAACACGAACATGATAGTGCAAACATACACTGATACCATGATGCCACTTTACACCAGACTTTAAATAATCATCTGAACAATGATATTTTGATAAATCTGTGTTTTTAGTGTGTGTTTTTAATTTACGTGTAATTGCATTCCATTCTAAATCCGTGCAGTTAATGCAGATGTCAGGAGTAAGATATGGTAAAAAAGACATACAGCGTCATCGTACAAATAGAATTCTTCGGGACTATCACCAAAAAATACGCAACATCTAATATATAGTTTTGTGATTCTAAATATCGATAAGCCGTTCGTTTGAACTTGATGACAAACGTTCCCTAAAAGAGCATCAATTACTTTAAAACAGGTGTGCATATATATCTTCTCTTCCTGTCTTTATTCGGCGTGTTCCCGTTGGGTTTGTGTAATTGTATGAAATACTAATACCTTTTTGTGACCAAATTTGCTTCCAAACTTGGCATTGCATATTCAAATATAGTTGGCGAACGTTTATCGATGGCAATATATCATTTGTCTCTTCTGGAAATTGGTTTTATTATCGTTCCCATGTCTAATAACAATACAAAATAACGGGAGGTCTCTCTTTTGCAAAGAAACCCCATCGCAAATGCACTTGTGGTTATAGCAAATTGATGCTTTCACTTTTCAAAGCACCGATGCCAAAAGCAATACTGACGTTCGAGGGAGAAAGTTATATTACGTCAAGCATCAAGCCTACTTACCGTTTTCCCAGTTGACCGATGATCGATCAATCTAAATTACTACGTGATTTCGTTGGTCTCAATCGCTTGCTTGGCACTGCCATCTAATTAACCGATACACGTGATCATGATGATGTGAACATCGCTGTTAGTTTTTAAGTTCTAATAATAAAATTGTTTTTTTTTTCATTACAATATGACCATAAACTGCAACAGTTCTGCAGATAGTGCTGTATCAAATGCTTGTTTCTTACAATGGTTCAATAAGGTGCAGTTGAGACTATATGCAACGGAGGTAAAAAGGCAACCCGAATTCATGTTTTTGTTTTCAATTCGGTTAACACTGTATTTCTGAAATTCAATGCACAAAACATTCATAATACAGTGTGTTCATCGATCTTATCAAACACAGACAAATGTTCAAATTAAATTGATAGCAGGAAGCCTGATCAATTTTACTCGTACTTACTATTTACATATACGGAAAGAAATCAACATACGTTTTAAGTAACTTCGTTTCCAATCCTTTTTTTGTCATATTGCAAATGTTTTGTATGAACTTTTGGGATAAAATACCGTTTAAACTAACTATTTGAAGGCCTGATGTTGACGTCACTGTGATTAGGAAAATGATTTATTTTCGAAAGGGGTACCAGGGAACATTTTTCTCAGAGATTATACAGGTAGCATGCTTATTGTTTATGTTCTTGGTATTCGAAAGGAATTATACACATTTTTATGCAATAAAATTTAGACATAATATAGCAAATATACATTCTGCAATAACATACGGGTATTTTGTTCCTTTCAAATAAGAGTGTGTCTCGGACAGCAAATGTCACGTAAATGAGCCAAATTTGGTTGCACGAAAATGAAAAGACAACATCAAAAAATCAAAATGTCAGAACCACGTTTTCGATTGTTGCTATTTACAAAGACCTTCTTAGGGGGTGGTTGACAGTCAAACCAAGATAAAGTGTCCTTTCTTTTTGTTGACCTGTAGAATGTTCAATAGAACGAAAATAAAAAGAAATCAGCAGACCCACACATTTACCTTAGTTTCCGATAATCATGACATGCTAGAGTCGTTGACAGTATTGCACTTATATTTACAGTCTATGTATGAGGCAGCTGTTTGAGTTCTTTGAGTTTATTTGGGTTTGTTTTCCAAAGGATTTCATTTTTAATATTAAATGTGCTTTATGAAAATGACAATAAAAGTCGTCCTGGCGTGCAAGCGAAATGTAATTTACATATAAAGACTGCATTGGGAAATATTTGATATTTCTTTGCTTGAATATTATTTTTCACAAGACTATAATGACTATATTTCAGTTGGTTTTTCTTACTTTTGAGCTTTTATCTTATCCTTGTTTCTACTGAATCCATTCATGACAGATGAACTCTGATTCTTATCGATGAGGGAAGTTTTTCTCATTGGTTGATATGTTCCTTAGTGTAAGTAATAATAGTTATCATATGTTGAGGTACCACTAGTGTTTGAAAATCGGACTATATTTAATCGATAATCGAATCGAATCGAACCAAGCATTTCGATTTACTATCGGACAATAATCGAAAATTCATGATATCTCTATATGGCGGTTATATAGTAAGGTTAATTGTGATGAACTAAATTCAAGACTCCAGAAATTATTGACTGTCAAAACTCTTCATCTGACATTCTTGATTCTGTCAATATTCGAAGCGTCTTTTAACTTCGTCTTGAGTTCATGAGTTATGCGTATAAAATAAAATGTTTTTCCGCGCCTCTACCAAAGGGCAGTAATGTCAGGTGCGTCCATGCTTCCCGGTTCATTGTTTTGAGTGGAACACGTCCTCGATTCGGTGAGTATTGCCACTGTTTTCTATATGTTTCAACGATAATTTTTAGAAACGACCTTATGCACCGAATGAAGAGTAATTGCTAGTTTACGAAGACGCGTGTTTTAGATCAAAATGATGTCTGTATTAAAATATCTCGTGAAAAAAAATGCACGTTCTTACTAGGCTTCCCGACTCATTCAATGCATTTTTTGCTTCAAAACAACTATTTAATACCGTTCTCTTGCGTGCAAACCCCACCCGATGCTTTGTTTTGGACAATAAAAGTATTGCTATTGTTTTCCGAATGCAGACAGCCAATTTTAGAGTTAAATCGGCTCATTTACGAAAAAGCTTGCTGGTTCATTCTGTACATATTTAGAACCTAGGTATAAAATCTTTGTTTTGAAGAATAAAGTCCATTTAGTGAGTCGGTGAGCCTATTACAAACGTGCGTTGTTTACGCGAGATGTTTTAATACGGTCATGCTTTTCATCTAAAACAAGCCTCATCGTAAATTAGCAATAATTTATTGCTCTTCTTTCGGTGTACAAGGTCGTTTTTAAAAATATAGTTTTATCATAAAGATAACAATGGTTATACTCACCGTATTAAGGACGTTTTTCACCCCAAACAACAAACCAGGAAATCTGGACCCACCTGACATTACTACTCTTGTAATTACAAACGATACCAAAAAAGGTTTCAAAAAGAGAATGCATCGAGCCGGGATTCCCGGTATTTGCAGGTAAGGCCGGACCCACTACACCATAGAAACAGGTTATAGAAGGAGATTGTATTATGTATATAACCAAGTTGTAATTTTGGAAGAGTTTTTAAGCAAAAGTGTTTACATTCACAGCATTTGTGTTAGACAGTGACCTCCCTTGTTAAAATGAACTCAACGAGAATTTACCTGAAAGAAAAAATGACATTAACTCGACTTTTACCACATTAGCGACATCGATTATGGACAACCACTATCGATTGTCGCCGACGTAGCATTGTTAGCGACGATTTATCGATTGTACTCGATAATCGATTCATCACTAGGTACCACCTCATATCATTTAATAATAGACGCTGTAAGGCTGGGTACCCTTGAGCTGTTATAACACCCAGTGTACTATGTTTCAACTGACGTTAACCCCAATATTTATGAGTAACGATAATGTTGTTTTGATGTCAGTGTTATTTGTGTTTTCTGTAATGCGTGTCCTTAAACATTGGGCCTGTAATATGCCCATAATCAAACTACTGGATACTGGGACTGTGATGTAGTTTCCATCGTATTTTCTGGATGATATCAACTCAAACCTTAGGCTTCACTATTTATATGTTTTGTAAGGATATTTGCCGGAAACGAAATTGAAAGGGGGGCTAAATATTCATGGTGTATTATTTCATTTATGTTTCATACCATGGTTCAATTAGGTGCAGTTGAGACAATATGCTATATTACAGTTGACGGTTGCTACTCAATTTTATGTTTTTGTAATGATATTGGCTGAAAGTGAAAATTAGAGGCGAGCTAAAAAATCATTTAGTTTATAGTTAGAGCGGACGATTATACTATATATCTAGATAAAAATGCTCAACAATAATAACTCAACGGTTTTAGTGCTGTTTTAAGAGATCTGTCTGATTTACTTGTAGACGGGTCGTTTTTAAGATTGCGACAACGTTGAGCTGTAGATATTTGACTTTTGAGGTGGCGTAACTTAGCAGTTTAAATAATAATCTGTTTACTGTTGTGCGAATTTTCAGGAAAGTTTGTATTACAAAGTCAAATAGTTTGAAAAGTATTAAATATAGGATACAACATTTACAATGATATTGATTGAATAACCATGTGTATGAAACAACTTATAAAACTTAAATCTAAGAAAGAACTTTCATTACTTGCAAGATAAACGTGTTGAAAAAAGTAATGAAAGTTTATCAACTGTTTACTCTCAAACACGGGTACAAACTTTTCTCCCACCTCAGATAAGTAGATCCAATAATTTAACCATGCTAGATATTCTTATCTTGCCCACGGCCAAGATAAAATGCCCGTATGGAACTCCTTTTACCACATTGTAATTACCTCCCTTGTTTAAGACTCGTCTGTAGCACCAAGGAAATCTTGTCTTATGGTAATATTTAGAACGCTAATTAATTATTTATCGCTTCAAATGTCACCATAAAAGAGTTTTCACGCACCATTCAAGAAATAATGCTTCATTCTCCTTAGAACTATTTAAAAAGACCGATTTGACTATTAACATTAACTGGATCACTGCGCGTATATCCATGACAACCACGTGCTATCGCATATCCATAAGCAATTATTTTCACTAAGCAAAAAAGAGTTCCAGCAAAAAATACATTTTTTCGTAATTTTGTTTAACTGAGTTGGGAGAAAAAGCATCTACCATAGCCTCTCGTGTAAGATAGGTTCATCCCGACCCTCGCGCAGGGTGTTTTGCGGAAACTCGGTAAACCTCGTTTCCGCAAAACACCCTACGCTCGGGTCGGAATGAACCTATCTTACACTCTCGGCCATGGACGATACTTATAATCTTGGAGAACTATTTCTCCACAACGCGGCATAGGAACGACACCGGCGATAATACAATGTTCGCGAGGGGCGTCCCACAAGTAGAAATGGTGTATTCTAAAATGGGGAGTTTTCAGAAAAGTAAATAAAAATACCTTTTAATATCTGTCGATTAGCATAAAAGAAACCAAACCGTCAAAAAGTTGAGATCGTATTTTATTTCACGCGTCATCATAGAAAAAAATATTTTCAATCGTGCGTTAAATATGAAATAAAACTATATAAATTTCTGTTTACAATATAGTATGATTTAAACATAAGATATGCCATAACATGCAAACCGAAAAAAATCGTATTACACACTGCGCTTCCTGATCCCGTGTCACACAGTAGCCTAGTGCGCATGCGCAAATACTACGTAAAAGAAATAGGATATTTGATGATTTATAAAGAAATATATTATAACTTTTATTTTAAAAGGGTAAGTAAAGAAGGAAATACTATATTAGTCGGTTTATCTATGGGGTTGAATCCCTTTGAATTGCTTGCGTAAAGTATATGATCGAAGGTCGAGTGCGATGTATCTTTACACAGGCAACGATAAGTGGAACACTGACTAACGTTATAGTCCGTATAAGTATTCTCTTCGCCTAGATTCGGGCTATCCAAGTAGTTCCAATTGAAAAAAATTGAAATGTCAAAACCACAGTGTGCACAACGTTACGTCCCAGTTGCTTGCATGTTAAAATAGCTTTTTGTAAGAAATTTAAAACATTTGAAAAAAGACGCTTCCTCCAGAGATTTATTATAGTATTAAATTCTTTGTCTAAAACATTGTTGCAAAATATTTGGAGGAATTTCTGTTGCAAAGCCCGCCTTTGCAAATGAACTATGGTTAAGATAATTTGATGCTTTCTTTTTCTTTTTAGCATCGATTCTAAGAGCAATATTGACAAACCTGAAAGCTGAGAGGGAGAAAATCTGGCATTGAACTTCTTCAGTGACGTCAAGCCTATGGTATGTTTTCCCCGCTGGCCGATCATCGATCGATCTATACAACTACGTGATTCTCCTAACGTCCCGATTGTTCGCGATGTATTGATATTGAATTGACCCAAAATCACTAAAATAAACTGAAACTTTCTTTATTCTAAGTGTTAAATGTAACCAATCGTGCTTGAAATTTATCATATACGGTACGACTAGAAATGCAAAAGAAATGATATTGAATAATATATTCTACATATTTATGCACGAGTATTTGAAAGAAGCAAGTCAGACATTTCAGACATTGGTATCATGTATTTTCTTTTTAATTCGCGTGTACGGAATGCGTACAGGATAAAAACTGACATGGCGTCACAACCGATACATTATGAAAATGATGGTATTCGCGTATTTATGTATACTGTATACTGAAGCTCGATGGAAATGTCAGAGACGTTCCGAAGACCCGTAAAATTAGTCATAATTTGCATACCCGATATCACAAGTTCAGATAACCGATATCAGATTATATCGGACGTTTAATAGTAAACGTTTGAATAATATAGCTGAAAAACCGTTTCCGATCAATAACTTAAGAATGCTTGGGACCGGAGACCTAAAACTTTGTAGGTAAGTTGGTAATTACCAAGCACTTGACACTTTTTGATTTTGAGATCAGTGTGTTGAAGGTTACGGTCGTGGTGACGTTGAGCTGAAATCCGTTTTCGACCAATTACTAATAAAGAACGTTGGAGCCAATGGACCTCCAACTTAGTCGGCATGTTGGCCATGAACAGAAGATTAACAGTAGTTTAGTTGGCCAAAGGCTAAGTACAATAACTGATGCACACTTAAGCCTAGGAACCGGCCGTTTAAACCCTTCCAGTGGATGACCCCTGTTTATTATGGATACCAAGATAAGATGAAGCCATTTACATACATCATTTGCTTAAAACTATCCAATGGTAGTTATTTTGTTTCTTCATTCTATTTTTCATAAAGTTTTTTCATTCCAGTTTTTCACAATTTAATGTGTCCACATACATACAACCATGTTCCATAATGCCCAACAATCTCATTTATAATACAGCAGACACGAAAAGACATCCACTCAATCTCGCAATAACGAAATTGTAACATGATTAGATGGTGAAAATGTCACCATTTGCGTTAGATTGAACTCCCCAACATTTAGCAAGAAATCCAAAGAACTTTAGCATTTACAGGGTCGAGGACAAAGTCTAACCATTCTGTTTAACTTACAAAAACGTTTACTCGAGGGAGAATGAAACACTATATAACTGGTAAAAAATCGGATGCCCTTTTTCATATTTGTTATTATTATTATTATTATTATTATTATTATTATTATTACGATTATAATTTATTACTATTATTATCATTAATATCATTATTATTGTAACTGATATTATTATTATTATTATTATTATTATTATTATTATTATTATTATTATTTTTATTATTATTATTATTATTATTAATTATTATTATTATTATTATTATTATTATTATTATTATTATTATTATTACGATTATCATTTATTACTATTATTATCATTAATATCATTAATATTGTAACTGATGTTATTATTATTATTATTATTATTATTATTATTATTATTATTATTATTATTATTATTATTATTACTTTTATTATTATTATTATTATTATTATTATTATTATTATTATTATTATTATTATTATTATTATTATTGTATTGCTGTATCAACTAGGGGGTGAATAGTTGGCAGTAACAGTCAGAGTTGGTAAACAAACAGGGTTGGATATAATGTACACTATAAGAAGGTCTCCAAGACATATTGCCACCTTTGGCCAATAAACAGAAAATGTCCATGCTGTACAAAACAAACAAATTTAATAAGCATATACCCTGCACTTACTAAAAGAGCACGGATGTACAATCACTATCATGGAAACTTTGTTTAAAATTATTGAACGGTTTTCGAGAAATACTTTAGTCTTTATTCAATATTTACCGTGCTAGTTGTTAACAAACAGTTCAGCTAACGCCTTGATTAGCATAAAAAGTGTAGTTTAAATGCCCTCCACACCTTGTACTTCCACATATATTTATGTTTACATTTAAAGACAATTAGAAGAAATAAACTGACCATCGTATTCGAGTTATGCAGAACCTGCTTTTGTAACGTTCTGGTCAACATATAGACTATACAAACTAAACAAACAATATTAGTATCCTATTTTATAGCTGTATACAGTAAAACCTTTTAAGAAAGGAGATTGTATACTAATGTTTGTCACTTAAGTTGCTCAGCAACAGCGGCCATTTTAACGCAACATAGAGCCTAAATATTCGGATATTTTAATCATTTAACTTTTCCTAAAAATATGCACCAAACAAAAACTGACGTAAATTCATTTAAACAAATAAGTAAAAAATCGTTCCTGCAAGCATTTTCTAATTGTAACAATTTATATATGTACAAAGGAAGTGAAGTCACTGCATGTATCTAAAACTTGAAACCTCGGTTATAAAGGATTGCTATTCTAAATATTCACATAAGATGAAAATTATGGTCGACTAGTACAAAAGGACTTACTCATATTTCTTCTCTGTCTCTTAATTCGGCGTATCATTAAATTCAGTTGAATTTATGAAATGTTAAAACCATTATGTTAAAAGTTTTCCTTCCAAAATAACCATTGCAATGAATATATATTGTGACCATATATCAGTTTAAAATATTCATGCGTGTTCAATTGATGATATTATTAAGTTCCAGTGAGTATTAACGATGGAAATAATAAAAGGACTTTCTCTTGCAAAAACCGCCGTTGCAAATGCAGTTGTTGTTGTAGGAATTTGCTTACTCTTCCTTTCTTCCCGATGCTGAGAGCAATATTGACAGTCTTGAAAGTCAAAAGAAGAATAATAATATAATCTGACATTGAACTTATTCAGTGACGTCAAGCCAGATAACTGGTTTCCCCCGCTGACTGATCATCGATCAATATACTTCACAACGTATCGAACACTGGGAAGGCATTGACATCAAATTAACCGATATTTTCCATGAAAACCTAATTATAATGATTCAATAAGCTGTACTTTTGCGTTCACAATTGCCCCCGAGAATGAAGATAAATGTAAATTTACGTTTGTCTGTAATGCAATTTATATTGCATGGTTTGACACATTATGCAACAACAAATGTTTGACAGTTAATGTAAGTATTGCTGTTGATATTGTTATTGTTTTTGCTGTACCTATTTTTGTTTCATTTTACATAGTTTATGTGCCACTTGACATGTATCTAACCTATCTAACGCAGCTAAGGATTTAAGAAAAGCTTTATGTCTGATCCAATTTATTCCAATAACTGGCCATCACTCAAGCATTGAGAGCCAGACATTGACGTCAGAGCAAATGATTTGCAAGAATGAGCTACAGAGAGAGATAAGTCACGGAGTGGTGTTAATTGAAGAGTGTTGTCAACAAGTTCAAAAATATAAGGCGTAAACGTGTTTCTAAAGAGTAAAAAGAATTTACTTTAAAACAAAATAAAAATTGGACTTTTATATAAATATGATACATACACTAGCAGGCCAGCAGCGTATCCGATGTGCACACGTAATAAACCAGAAAGGGTCACTTCATGCCCCTTCATCGCAGGTGGACCGTTCTTGGGGAGATATGGGTGTGCACGTCCTACATTGCGGCAGTTCTTACCTGAAAGTCAGTATTAACAATTTAAAAAATAAGATAATTATAATATTTAAAAAAAATATTTGTTTGCATATTTACATTTAAAATCACGGTACCTCTTCAAAAGAAATGCTCACCTTTAAATAAAATGCCAAATAACGACATTATTGTCCTACATTTTATATTGGGACTCCACAGATAAAGTATTCTCTCGTTGTTCCGATTGAGTCTAGCAGTTTGTCTACAATTCGATAAATAGTTTTCCCCAAAGGCAATTGCACAAGACAATGGTCAAAATTTGCGTCAATCTGGATCTCTGAACGAATGTTGTTAAACAACAGTGTTTATAGTCATTAAACCAATTTGTATATACATTCTTGTAACAGAACCAATTGTATGCCAATCCCCCCACCCTCTTAAAACACAATCATCACTGCCTACTTCTTAACGTGATACGAGTTAATACTGAACACCGAACCGTAGTTTCCGTAAGGTTTGGCTAGTTTATGGTTTCGTCTTCCAGTCCAATGAGTGTACGGTTATTTGGTACATGATTTCATGAAAACGCAAAATAATGTAGGTTCAGCATTTTTTAACGGTGCCATCGATACTAGTAACTATGAAAGGGACTTGACATTAATTATGACATGAACTTATTTGTGAAAGTTCCTTAAGATTTAACAATTTTTACCAACAAATTATAAAATTGCCAAGATGCCTTTAAAAGTGTACCGGGCGCCGGATATCATAATTAACTAGAACACGTTTTTTAATTAAACAGAAGTTGTGAACATGAATAGTTACGTAATTTCCGGTAATAAAAATATTAATAATGTCGGGAATTTTCTGTATTAAATTTGATACTATATATGGCATTGTGAAACAATACGAAACGAACCAAAATAATCTCTTTTACTCACAAGACAATTCAGGACTATTGACCAGATATCGAACTTGGCCGCTTTTGACACATTCACTTTATTTACTGTACAAAAGGAAAGTGCAGTTGGTTGTTCTAATCGAAAAGTCAGTGGGTCAATAGGTCTGCAGTACGGAATGCTTTTGACAAGTTGCCATGAACAAAATAATAGTACTTTAGTATATTTTGAAAGAAAAGTCAGTGGGTCAGACTTGTTCAGTAAGATTTTAATGGATTCATTTGATTGACACACCTCTGAGCAAGATAAACAAGGCAGGGTTATACTGCACAAAAACACAAGAGAGATAACACAATATAAGTACACACATGTTCAGAAATGCGTTCTAATTTTAAAGGACATTATAGTTGTTGGGGTTTTCTCGGTAGTTTAAAAATAAAATGAGAATAATTTGGCAAGACAATCCATTCTTTAACGGACCTGTACATGTACGAATTTATGCATAAGTACACTAGTATCCCGATTGCAGAATCTGTGATCTAATAACAGATGATTGTGGACAAAAGTCAGATTCATGATGATATTTTGAGATATAACTTGTTATCAGAGTTTATATAAACTGTAATACATTGTTAATAACCTATGCTCAAGTTAACAAAACAAACTCCTCATTTACATCTCCAGCT
Organism: Mya arenaria; assembly: GCF_026914265.1. NCBI lineage: Eukaryota > Metazoa > Mollusca > Bivalvia > Myida > Myidae > Mya > Mya arenaria. Next base: position 23,534,041 of record NC_069134.1, on the reverse strand, counting down.
TGCGTTTAAATGGAATTATTTAAAATTTTAAAACAATTTTGAACACAATTTGGATACCACATATTGAATATTCAAAAACATTAAATGAGCATAAAGCATTTGCGAAAATACTCTTTCTGCAGAGAGTTACCATATTATTTAGTTTCATCGTCTAATAATGACTTTCTCTCACAAAGGCCGCCTTCGCGAATGCACTAATGTTTGTAGCTTCCTTTTTTTCTCAATTTCCAACCAGAGATGATAAGAGCAATAATGACAAAGGGAAACTGTTTTTTCAAGCTGACCGATTTAATTGCGGTACATTTACACAATGTATTATGGAGAAACAAACAATGCAAATAGAAACAGTGCAGTGAAACAAACCTTACGTTCATATTTTAAGGAAATGCAAAGGGATTGGGCCACGAACATATACATAGGAATAAGAATAATGAGTCATTTAAGTACGAGAAAAGTAGTTTTCTAATTAATAGACCATATAATGCAATAATTATAATACTAGGAACAGAAGAAATTAAACTTTGTTTAAGAAATACAATTTGATAGAGAGATATACCGAGAAAGAAAAAGAGAAGTAGTGGTGTATTTTTGTGCTTACTGTTGATTGTTAAAAATACCATGTACTGTACATTATATAGTGATGTAGAGTGTACGTCCGTAAGTATTACAAAATTATCATCATAAGAAAGATTTAAAGATCCAAAAAGTAGTTTGGTGAGCTTGTCTAGTGTTCTGAAAAAAGGTATCTGCCTTTAAACTGTAAATAGTGTGCAGTTAAAAATAGTGCTCGGCATTTTCTTAAGCATTACAATAACCACATGGCAACCAACGGTATGTCTCTGAGATGATTATTAAACAAGCCTGAATTCAGATCACTGTAGATATTTCTTATATCTGCATGTTAAACCGATATGCGGCGCTCTCCAAAGACACATTAAGATCGAACATAAACCGTTTTTTGTACGCTTGAAAAACGAGAGTGAATGCGAATATCCTGTGCCTGTGTCGAGTTTATTCCACAATGCAATGGCGGAAGGAATTGTTGACGACTATAACGACTGTAAATTTCTAATGTCCTTTAAAGTTTTACTAGAACCATTGTTATGTAGATTATTAGGGTTAGAATCATTCAATGTCACGGGAAAGAGCTGCGATAGGTAAGTTCTATATATTGTGATGAGTTTTGTCATTATTATTCTTTCCGATTTCCATCAAGTTTGCAATTGACACAGACCATGTAAGACCCGTATGCTTGCTGCCTAATATGGAACTTAATCGAGTGTTTCTTTTTTCAGTACAATCACCCCATACTACTGAAGGGTATCCGAGGTATTAATTTGATTGACAGTTTTTCAAAGAAGTTTAAATCAAAGAGCGTGCATTAAACCAAAAACCGTCTTTGCAGGATTAATAATGTATTCAATAATTATGTTGGTGCCAGGTGCCGCCAGAGCTTTCAGTGACTCCTAGGTGTTTGTGTGTGTCAAAATAATAAAATGCTGTTGAATCAAAAACAATCTGTTTATTTGACAGTGGAGTTTTTGATGGACTGACTTAAACAAGTCATTGTATTTTTATAGTGTTCCCCATATGATAGGGTCTAGCTGCCGAGACAGCAAGTTAACTAGCATACGTAAACAGACTAGTTGTGCTTTGGGGTGATTCAGCTATGTCATTACCGGATAAGAAACAGAGTGGAGAGCCCTGTGGTACACCTGCTGTAATAAAGTTAAACTGAAAAAGGATGTGCCAATGAACACTCGTTGATTTCAATTTTGTAAATAATGGGATATCCAGTCGATTACATACTAGTAATTCCATACTCTATGTGAAAAAGAAAATAAGTCCGCGATGGCAAACTCTATCAAAGGCATTGAATATAACACATAATCTAAGATAGATGCGAGTTAATCATCGAATGACTTGCATATTTGATTTAGATATCAATAAGTTTGTAAAAAGGCCAGGTATAAATCCTGAGTGATCTTTGAAACACAGAAGAACGCTTTGATATATATTAGCGTATACGTGTTTTTTCCAATATATTTCCTACGCAATTCATCAAATATATAGGTCTATGATTTGATAAACAAATAGATTTCCTTTTTTAAATACAGAGGTTTGTCGTTTGTGAATGTCCAATTTGTGGAGTAAGTGCAATCAAACAGGAATACAAAGTGGAGTGTACTGTAGATGATGTAGCTTTTAACATTTTGAACATAAAGAACAAGACGCACGTTCATGAACATGTTACATTGTTATTTTAATATTTATCATTATTATATGAAAATAAATGATAAATTGTACATACATACTCCAGAGGCTGTCAAGCATACGAAGTTCATCTCCACTTCACTTCTCATTTTATTTATAGTATAGTTAACCGTTTACAAATAAAGAATAACATTTGCAAGCACGTGTGCCTCTGCAAACAATCGATCAAATACTAACTTCAAGAATAGCCATCATATAATAGCAATGATTCAAATTGCGATAAAAGATAAGTCTATATTCATTCCATTAAGACTGCAATTAGTACAGTCTCTACGAAAATGTCACCGTTTGCGTCAATCTGAGTTTCACAACAGTTGGCAGGAGTCTAATTGCTTTAGCAATTACAGGTTCGAGGACAAAGCCTACTTAGTTTCGATAAACAAACAGAAAGTGAACTAGCGCGAGAATGAAAACACAATCAATTTGTTAATTCAAAAAGCCATTTTATTCAGTATTAATGTTAAAAGAACGGTTGTTATTAAACCTTACAGTTTACAGTTTTATTTTACTCTCATCACATATTACAAGTATGTGTTTTGAGGAGACATGTATAATACAATACAATGTATGTATCTAAACATATGTTGTATAACAAAACAGTTTCTATAAGTAACCAGGCTGTATGGTTAGAAGTTAAACTAACAAAACAGGTGTACTAAGTACAAATAAATATAGACTACATGTATAGACAACAAAACAGCATAAGTACAGTATTAATCATTATGACTAGTAAGCTATTAAATATGAGATATTATTGCCAGGCGGGTTTTTGAAAGTTTTACAAAATTTTTTTAGGTATTTGCTAAGGTTATCTATCTTATGAGGATCATTTTCACACATAATATTCTTGAATGTAAGTATATTCACATTTTGCATATTTATAGTAGGCAAGTACATTTTTCTAGCATTCATAAAATAAGGACAACGAAGAAGATAATGGAATTCATCGCCAATTTCATTACAAGTGCATAAATTACATTTTCTATCATTTCTATCAATGCCAAGCCATCTGCCCTTTTCATTTGGCAGGTGGTTGTTACATAGTCTGTAATCTACAAGAGGTTGCATGAGGTTATCATGTACATTAATATAACAATTTTCAAGCCTAAATTCAGACTTACATATTCTATTATTAATACATTTGGATGAACTAACAATATCACTGTTCCAGTTCTGTCTGTACTGGTCTTTTAATGAAGATTCAACTAAGTTTAACAAAGCATATTTAGATCCTGGAAAGTATTGACTTTGCCATATATAACTCAGACCACAAGCATCAAGTATCGATTTAACATTGCTAAACCATCCATACTGATGGCCATTAACAGAGAAATCCTTGTACAAGTATTTATACAAAACAGATGACAAATTGTAATTGTAATGAGTTAGTTTATACCAAAAACCTATTATGCGTTTTTTTAACATAATGCTTAATGGGTATCGACCAAGATCACCATATAACATAATATGTGGTGTACTTTTCTTAACATTCAAAATATGCTTCAAAAAGTCTGTATGGACTTTTTCTATAAGGTTAAGATCACCGTAGCCCCACACTTCACATGAATAAAGTAATATTGATAAAACAGTATTGTCAAATAGTTTAAGTTGACAGTCTATAGGAAAACATAAATTTCTTATCTTAACATACAAACAGTATAAGGCTTTTCTAGCTTGTTCTACAACATGCTTTTTACAATTAACTAAATGTCTATTTTTAGAGAATGTAACACCCAGGTATTTAAATGTATCTACGACCTCAAACTGCTTATTATTTACAATAATATTTCTATTTCGTCTTGGTTTATCTCCAAACACCATTACTTTTGTTTTTTGAACATTAATATCTAGTTTCCATATATTACAATAGTCATCAAAATTCTTTAATGTACATATCAACTCTTGCTCAGATTTTGCAAATATTACAGTATCATCAGCATACAATAGAACTATTAATTTCAGGTATATATCTAAGTCAACATCAGTAATGTCAATACATGGTGTGCTTTTGTTCAACATATAGTTTTCTAGGTCATTTAAAAACAAGGAAAATAGTATCGGTGATAGATTTTCACCCTGTCTAACACCGTTACAGCATTGGAAATATTTTGTGGTAGTATTATTTAATAACAAGCATGATTTTATGTTGCTATACATATTTTTTATTACATTAAACATTTTCCCATTAATATTATACTTTAACAACTTTGCCCAGAGGCCAGCTCTCCATACAGAGTCGAAAGCTTTTCTAAAATCGACAAAGGCACAGAACAATTTTGATTTCTTATGTTTACAATATTCTGATAACAAGTGCAATATAAAAATATTATCAATAGTGCTATGATTTTTTCGAAATCCAGCTTGGTTTTTTAACAGTAATTCATTTTCTTCCAGGAAATTTGTCAGTCTATTATTCAGTATAGCAGTAAACACTTTGCCAAGACAACTCAAAATTGTAATCGGTCTATAATTTTCCGGAGACTGCATGTCCCCTTTATTTTTATAGATTGGTAATATAACACCAACAAGCCAGGATTCTGGTAAGATGCCAGTTTGTAAAACAACATTGAACAAATTAACATAGATATCAAGAAAAATGTCACATGATGATTTAATATATTCATTAGCTATCTGGTCTAAACCACAAGCTTTATCATTTTTAAGGTTCTTGACAGCTTTTGCAACTTCAGCTCTAATAATGTCATTGTCAAGACTATGTAAAACAGTAACATCTGGGAAATCTGCAATAGGGTCTTCCATAACATCATCGTTTGCAGAGTTCAAATTTTCAAAAAAGTTAAGAAATATTTCTTCATTAACACATGAGCTTTTAGACTTATCATTCAAACTATTCACATATTTCCAATAATCTTTAGGTGATTTACTATACATATTTCTAATGTCTTTTTTGAATTTACGTTTATAATTAACAACAGCAGTTCTAATAGTTTTCTTATATAATTTACTTGAATTCAATAGACTTCGCTTATTAGCATCTGTTTTACAAGACTTAAACATCCTTTTACATCTATGGAATTCTCTACGAGCATTACAGCAATTATTATCAAACCATTTCTTCTTTGTGTACTTCTTGGGTGTCTTTTTAGAGGTCATCTTTTTAACACCAAAAGTAGTTTTGGCAGATACAGTAAAAACAGAACCAATTTTTGAAACAATATTGTTTATCTTTTCTTTGTCCAATGTAGTGTCAATTGAGTTCAATATATCTAAATTAGCTATAAAATCATTACATTTTTCATTTTGCCTTAACCAACCCCTTCAGGAGGTACTGTACAAAACTGTAAATATAGAATTCCGATTATCAGGTCAAACGCCAAAGCCGTGATACAAACGTCTGTACTTATAATGTCTGTACTGTTAAGAGTAACGGCAAAGTGTGACCCTGACCATTGATGTAAGAGCACGAAGCCCTGAAAATAAAAAGATAAAACAATCTGACTTTCAACTGATTCATTTATGTCAAGTCAGATAACTCGTTATCACCCACTGACCAATCAACCTATATTTATTCGCCTCGAACGTTCGCAAGGCATTGACAATCAAATTAACCGGCATTTTACTGAAAACTATTTTTTTTATTAAACAATTGCACAACAAAAAGGCGATGAAGTCAAAAGAAATTTAAGGTTTAATATGGATTTCTACAGATGTTGCAGTAGTATATTTATGGTTGGTCGCATTATGAAAAACATATGTACGACAGCGAATATAACAGTTATTGTTGTTTATGCTGGTCCTGCTATTGTTGTTACAGTTTACATTGTATATCTGCTCTTGGGTGTACATGCAATTGAATGTCAAGCTGTCTGATGCAATCTACTCCAATAACTGGACATCAGTGAAAAACAGACGTTGATGTCATTGAGAATGAGCTGCAAAAATAGGCTACAGAGAGAGCGAGAGAGATGATCTTGATGTTTGCTGTTTATAAGTTCTACTATTAAATTTGTTACTATTTTGTTAATTATTATATCAATGTATAATAATATGAAATAATCCAAAACTCTTTTACCTACAAGACAAGTCAGATCTTTTGACCAGCCCAGCTTTCGAACATGTCCGGTCGAAAAGTAAAAACTAATGACTTGAAATGTGAATTGAAAATCATGCAAAAGATAACCTTAAATGTCTGCAATATCTTATCCTTTGGCACGTTGGCATATGGTAACTGTACAAATGAACAAAGATTCAAGATTCAAACATTTCAACATATTTATTAAGTAACGTAAACATATTGTTTCTTGTTACATGATAAGTTTAATTTACATTAAATATCACGTGACGTAATCATTTCTAATCAATTAAATGCATTTTAAGATAAATATAAATGAAAGAGAAAATTAATAAACATGTGCATGCATAAATAACAATATCAAAAGAGGTTGGACTGCTACGTAATTCATCCAACAGAGAACAATTTAAATCCATTTCTAATATTGCACTACATTGTTTACAATATTAGAACGTATAACAAATGCTACGTCAATAAATTTACACAACCGTAGGAGGACATTAGTATTAACTGTTTGTAAAAGTTCAATAACTTATAATAAAATTTGACAACACTTGGTTTTGCATAGTAGGTTTTCGAAAGATACTATTTCCGAATATGTTCATATGTTTTACAAATACAGACAAAATGATACTCATCTTCTAAATCACCCAAACCATATATCAAACAGTATCGATGCTCATGATTTATTATATTATTGCCGTATCGGCCAGTTTCAATAGGTAAAGTGTGTGAAGATTACATTAATTTTGTAAAAGCAATGCGGTATGTTTTCGGTACAAAACAGTTGTCTGTAAATCAAAAAGACAGTGGGTCACACTAGACCAGAGCTTTAATGGATTCAACTGATGACACAACACTTAAATAAATAAGGCAGTTTAATACCGCACTTAGTACGCAGGAGAGATACCACAATATCAGTTCACATACTTTCAGAAATAATTATTTGTTGTCTTTAAAATGTAGTGGGTACAACAGTACGCGGTTGTATTCCAGTATTTGAAAACAAAACGATTAAATTTAATACGCAAGAAAATCCATAATATTACGGGGCTTGATTTTCGACCAAACACAAAAACATTTACGAATGTATGTGAACATGCACTGACACCACGTTTGCAGAATCTGTAGTTTAGTAAAAGGTATTTGTGATCAAGAGCGATATCAACAATGACCGATTAATAATTCTCGTTTTATTAAAGTAAATATTACCGGTTATTTTTCATATAACCTGTTCACTTCCGTTCAATGTGCAATAACCTGTGTATGAGTCAGCAAAATTTTCTCCTCTATTCTATCTGCCGACAAATGCATGAACATTTTAAAGGTTGTTTAATAGTTATGTTTTGGTACGTTTGCACTTAGAAGGTTTGATTGGTACATATAAATAATTGGACGAGTATAGACCAATAAATTCGCATTTAGGTTAACCTTTACCAAACCAATGAATACACTAGATTCAGACAATTACATGGTTTTAATAAATTATTTGAAATGTCGAAACAAATTGTCTCAAAATGAATACTTAATTGTATTCCATTTATAAATACATTTTATGAGCATATAACAGTTGCAAAACATATGCTTTCTCTGGAGGTTTATGCAGTGTTGAGTACTATTTTCTCCAACGCTGAAAGAAAATTATTTACAAGACATTTAATTTGCAAATGTTTTGCTAGCCGCCTTCGCAAAGGCAGTCGTGGTTGCAGGGATTTAATGCCTTTTCTTCTTTTACTTTCAGTTCACAAGCACCGATGCTGATATCAATATTGACAGCCATAAGAAAACAATCTGACATTGGACTTATTCAGCTACGTTCCCGTGGACCGATCATCAATCAATCTGTATGACTACGTGCTTTTTAACATTTCGATCGTTTGCAGGCCATTGACATGGATTAACCGAGATTCTTTAAGATGGATATGGTTATGTTTGATTCAAGATCATAATCACATACAGTATGGCAAGAAATGCCATAAATATTCTTATATAAAAATTATGCAAATCCATGCTTTTTTGTTATTAAAGCTCAATAATATCTGTGTTTTACAAAACACATCACGTTATGTGTGAAAGTTTAAGTAGCATTAAATGATGATTGTCCAATTCAGCCATTAAGCTATCAGAATTTATTTAAATTTTGTCCATGATGATAAATACTAAATCGTATATAAAATAGAAAATAAGTATAATACAAATGTGATATATTAACTCTTTTTTTAATTATTTCAGTCATTCAGTTTCATTCATTTTATTCGCAGTTACTCTGACATTTACCAATGAAATCACACATTTGCAAACAAACACGCGTGTCTGTGTGCACAAAAGGCCATATATTAATTGCAAGTACAGATATCATATAATTACAATAAATCAAATGCGATAAGAGATACGTCTGTTTTTCATTCCATTAAAATTCTGTCTAGAATATTGTTATATGGTTAGAGGAAGAAAATGTCACCGTTGGCGTCAATCAATTTTTCAACAGTTTGCAGAAATCTATTCCTTAAGCAATGACTGGGTTGAGGACAAAACCTTCTTGTATCACTTTAGTCGGAAATAAAACAAATCCATTTTTAAAATAAGAGCTGTCACAAACTTGAACACTGTCGCGCCTTTTTCGGATTAATAACCATTAGGATATAACATTCATGTTGAATAAAGAAGTTTAATTAAATCCTATATATCTTGGCCAAAAGCTTTCAAGAGGTATTCTTACAAACTGTAGACGCAATTTCGATAATCAGGCAACATACAATATTTGCATTCAACATTCACTATACAATGTGACATTGACCTTTGAAATGTGACCACAAAGGTAAAAGGCGACACACCTTCCATTGGGGCTTGAGCATTCTTAAGGATTTTTTATTGGAAACAGTTATGTGTGAGACGAAAAGGATTTCCATGAATTTTTTATTGTGTTGCATAACCTCAAAGTGTCATATTTACCCCTGAAACAAGTGCACTCAGGTAATCGCACCTTTTCACGGTAATCTAACATTGTGTGAAGTTTGATTGATTTGCCATTTATAGTTTAACGTTATGGCTCAGACACAAAGTATTGTTATGAAGTGCATACTGTACAACATGACCTCCAATTATGAAATCCCGACAAATGCCCTTTATATATCGGAAACCGGGTATTTCAAATATATCCTTTTCCTTTGCTCTAATAAAGATTTCACACAAAAATTTATGTTCCCTACATAATTTATTGAAAGCTGCATACCAGTAGTCTGCGCTTTGACGCCATACCATATACATTTCCAATCGGCTTGGTAAAAGTTTTCGGGCGCTTTAATATTTGAAATTGTAATAAGTCTGGTGCAAATATGGCCGAACATAATCCTACGTATTCTGCTTAAGGATGTCTCACTTTGACTTCAATAGATGAAGATACGAAACAATAACTTCTAGAAGGAACTTGGCAATCATGCCTCTACTACCAGTTTCCATCCCGGTTATATTATGTGTGTATTGCAAAAACGCGTGGTTGGTAGTGTAGCCACATTGTATCAGAAAATTTGGAAGCTCAGTAAATGATACACATAATAAACAAATAATCCACTTTTGGTCGTGTATTTAAACATATTAAATACCGAATCGCTCGTATCAGCTAAGTCGACTGGCCACAAATGCAGTCCGAATACCAGGTAACTGTGACCATGAACATTATTGCTTGACATACTGGCATTCCACTAAACACTTTTAAGTGCATTTAATAGTTTTAGAATATTATCTTGCAAATACAGCTATCGCAAAATGCACTTTTTGAAGGATTTTAATGCTTTCCCTTTCTTCTCAATTCCCAAGCACCGTTGCAATATTGACGACCATGAAGGTCAAAAGAGAATTCCATCTGACATTGGACTTATTCAGTTGCGCCAAGCCAGATGACTGGTTTTCCCCCGATGACTGATCATCGATCAATCTCCATTACTACGTCTCAAACGCTCGCAAGACATTGACAATCAAATTAACCGATATTTTCCCTGTTCTTAATTATAATTATTAAACGAAAAATATGTCAATACAAATACAGTCGAATCCCGTTGGCTCGAACTGGAAGTAAAAGACCGCTTTCATTGTACTGAAGGATAGCAATCCCGCTTGGCTCCTAGGCTTGATGTATTTTCGTCAGTCCCTGGGAGTTCGAGTCAGCGGGGTTCGACTGTAAAGTGTAACTTTTTCTTTTACTGATGCAATAGTTCATGCATGATTTGTCACACTATGCAAAAAGCCGTGTTTGACAATGTTGATGTTGTTGTTGTTGCTGTTGTTGTTGTTTCATTCAAGTTTGTATATCTACCATTGAGTTCACATTCATCTTTCCCATCTCAGACAGCTAATGCTTTAAGAAATGGTTTGAGGATTGTTCATTGATGCGTGCTGTTTACCAAAAAAGACGTTTCAAAAATATAAGGCGTCATTGTGTTTCTGAAGCGAATAAACTATTAACTATAAGTTATTGTAATGTTATATTATTACAGATAACTGGTCTTTACCTCAGAAAAACCAGACGCTGACGTCAAACAGACTAACCGAGGAAATGTTTGCGAAAATGGGCTACAGAGGGAGATGATTCGTAGATTGTTCAGTGGTGCGTGCTGTTTATATAAAAAAACTTTATAAAAGTGTAAGGAGTCTTTGTGTTTCTGAAGGGTCCAAATCAATTAACTATGGAACATAAAGGCAATACACATTGAATTTTGATGAGATGTGACAAGAAGCTATCGGTTCGAGGGGGGGGGGCAACCGACGTTCTCACCCCCTTAAAATCACTAGTCAGAAGGTAGCATTTAAGACATATCTACCGTATCATGACCCTCCGTTGAAAGGAGAATGCACATCCAAAGCTACGCCCACATGTTAGATCACTTAAAAACAGTGACATCTGTTTAAAATTGATTCACAATACATATGCCGCTTTATAAAATGTTCATTTTCAAGATAATTGTTATAAGTACGACTACATTGTCCTCCGTTTTACAGTGGCATTCCGCACTTAAAGACTTCTTTGAATGAAAATCGATTTTAAAGAGATTGTGTCTTTAGCAGTTTGCATGACATTCGAAGAAGAATCCTTAGGGCTGTTTTCGTCACTCTGCGTAGAACTCATTTTCTTTCCCAGTCAGCAATTTAGTATTGGAGCAGAAATTGATGGTCAGCGCACAAAGCTACCTATGAACTTTAAGAAGACAAATTAAGGCCTCCAAAGTCTGTACTATAGCTGGACCATACATTCCATTCACCGTTATGCCTTTGACATAATTACATGAACAATATTCGCTTGATGTCGGCACATTTTAATGGTGCCATCGATAATAGTAACTATGAATGGTGGTGGCGGTCAATAGTCAAAACAAGAGGCTGTTAGTCCGAGGGCAATAGCTTGTAAACTCGCTAATTTAAATACCAACTTGACATTAATTATGACATGAACTTATTTGTAAAAGTTACCTTAAGTTTTCACAATTTTTACCAAATTCTAAACATTAAATTGCCAAGACGCATTAAAAAAGGTACCGGGCGCCGGATATCCTAATTGAATAAAACACGTTTTTTAATTAAACAGAAGTTGTGAAACATTAATAGATACGTAATTTCCGGTAATAAGAATATGAATAATGTTGGGGATTTTCTCTATTAAATTTGAAACTATATATGGCATTGTAAAACAATACGAAATGAACCAAAATAATCTCTTTTACTCACAAGACAATTCAGGACTATTGACCAGATATTGAACTTAGCCGCTTTTGACTCATTTTCTTCTATTAACTGTACAAAAGAAAAGTGCAGTCGGTTATTTTAATCAAAAAGTCAGTAGGTCATTTGGTCTGCAATACGGAATGCTTTTGACACGTTGCCATAAACAAAATGAGAGTACTTTGGGATATTTTAATTGAAAATTCATTGGGTCAAACTTGACCAGTAGGGCATTAATGGTTTCATTTAATTGACACAGCTCTGGGAAAGGCGAACAAGGCAGTGTTATACAGCACAAAAGCACAAGAGAGATAATAAAAGATATGTACACGCACGTTCAGAAATGCGTTAAAATTTAAGTGGGCACAACATTTATGTTTTTTCCAGTAGTTTAAAAAAAGACGATAATAGTTTGGCAAGACAATCCATTCTTTAACTGACCTGGACATGTACGTATTTATGCATACCTACACTGGTATCCCGATTGCAGAATATGTGATCTAGTAACAGATAATTGTGGACAAAAGTCAGATTCACGATGATATTTTGAGATATTACTTTTTATTTTATATCAGTTTATACAAACTGTAATACTTTGTTAATAATTTATGCCTGAGTCAACAAAACATACTCCTCAATTTCATCTCCAGCTTGCGTTTAAATAGAATCATTTAAAATTTTGAACACAATTTGGACACCAAATATTGAATATTCAAATACATTAAATAAGCATAAAGCAGATGCAAAAAAAACTCTTTCTGTAGAGTGTAACGATATCATTTAGTTTCATTGTCTAATAATGACTTTCTATCGCAAAGGCCGCCTTCGCAAATGCACTTACGGTTCACTTGTAGCTTTCTTTTTTCTCAATTCCGAACCACAGATGATAAGAGCAATAATGACAAAGGGAAACTGGTTTTACACGCTGACCGATTTAATTTAATCATGTTTGATTGCATGGCGGTACATTTGCACAACGTATAATGAAGAAACAAACAATGCAAATAGAAACAGTGCAGTGAAACAACCCTTACGTTCATATTTAAAGGACATGCAAAGGGATTGGGCCACGAGTATATCATTTGAACATATACATAGGAATGAGTTATTTAACAACGAGAAAAGTGGTTTTCTAATTAATAGACCATGTTATGCAATAATAATACTAGGATCAGAAGAAATTAAGCTTTGTTTAAGAAATAAAATTTGATAGAGAGATAAATCGAGAGTAGTAGTGGTGTATTCCTTGTGCTTACTGTTGAGTGTTAAAGATATACTGTACATTATATAGTGGTGCAGATTGTACGTCCGTAAGTATTACAAATCATCATAAGAACGATTTAAAGATTCAAAAAGTAGTTTGATGAGCTTGTCTAGTGTTCTTTAAATAGAAATCTGCCTTTAAACTGTAAATAGTGTGCAGTTAAAAAAAAATGTTCAGAATTTCCTTAGCATTACAGTAACCACGTGGTAACCAACGGGGTGTCTCTGAGATGATTATTAAACAAGTCTGAATTCAGATCACTGTAGATATTTCTTATACCTGCATGTTAAACCGACTAGCGGCGCTCTCCAAAGACACATTAAGATCGAACATAAAGCGTTTTTTTTTTTATAAAATACGCTTGAAAAACGAGAATGAATGCGAATGTCTTATGCCTGTGTCGAGTTTATTCCACAATGAAATGGCGGAAGGAATTGTTTTGCCTTTAGCAGTTTGCATGAAATTCTAATATTTTCTCGAGAAAAAGGGTACCAGAAGGCTCAATATGAATTTCTGAGATGTATAGATAAGGATAAACAATGCCATTACACTGATATATGTGGAGGCTAGCTGGACTGTCGGTCCATAGTCTAACCTATAGGCCAATAGTCATTGTGCGATATATTTTAGGTCCTTCCATTACCATGGGTACATAATTTTGTATGTTGGCCAAAAAAGCGTAAAATCATAATATTTTACTTAACTGTGAACGCTTAAATAAATTGTCACAATATTTTATCTAATACAAAATTGCCAATGTACAGGGAATCGAAAATCTAATTGGAATATAACACGGTGACTACACGTTATGCAAGGAAAAATATCAAGAAACACCTGTTTGTAAAAAGGTACTTAACTGCTCTAATAAGAAAACGAACACAAATTTCATGGATTTTTCAAATTAATAATTGTGAAACACGAATAGAAATGGGGGATTTCCGATCATGTTGTTTAACTGATAGACAAAATGAACATTTGTTTAAATGTTCTACTACTAAATTTGTCACTAACTATAGCAATGTACAATACCTTGAAGACAATTAAGGTCTTTGACAAGCCCAGTTATGGAACATGTGCGGTCTAAAAGTAAAAAATAATGGCTTGAGATTTAAATCATGCAAAAATAACCTTCCCTTTAATGTCTGCAATATCTAATCATAAAGCACGTTAGCACGTAGTAATTGAACAACTGAACAAAAACAGTTGTTTGAATATCGAAAAGTCAGTGGGTCAAACTTGACCAATCATGCAAAAAGTAACCTTTAATGTCTGCAAAATATTATCGTTTGACACGTTGTCGTGTAAAAGGTATTTTTGATCAAGAGGGATATCAACAATGACCGATTAATAATTCTCGTTTTATTAAAGAAAATACTACCTGTTTATTATTATTATTACCTGTTCACTTCCGTTCACTTTGCAATAGCCTGTGTATGAGTCAACAAAACTGCCTCCTCTATTCTATCTGCCGACAAATGAATGCACATTTTAAAGGCTGTCCAAAGGTTATGTTTTGGTACGTTTGCACTAAAAAGGATTTGATTGGTACATATGAATAATTGGACGAGTATTGACCAATCAATTCGCATTAAGGTTAACCTTTACCAAACCAATGAATACACTAGTTTCAGACAATTTCATGGTTTTAATAAATTATTTGAAATGTCGAAACAAACTGTCTCAAAATGGATACTTAATTGTATTCCATTTTTAAAAACATTTTATGAGCATATAACAATTGCAAAACACATGCTTTCTCTGAAGATTTATGACAGTATTGAGTTCTACTATCTATAACGCTGAAAGAAGATTTATTTACAAGACTTTCAATTGCAAAATGTTTGCTGGCCGCCTTCACAAATACAGTCGTGATTGCAGTAAATTGTTGCCTTTTCTTCTTTTATTCTCAATTCACAAGCACCGATGCTGATAGCAATACTGACAGCCAAGAGAAAATATTGGACTTATTCAGCTACGTTCCCGTGGACCGATCATCAATCAATCTGTATGACTACGTGCTTCTTAACATTTTGATCGTTTGCAAGCCATTGGAATGGGTGAACCGAGATTTTCTAAGATGGATATGAAAACCGCTGATATCTTCAATTATGTAAATGGTTATGTTTGAATCAAGATCATAATCACATACAATATGACAAGAAATGCAATAGATATTCAAATATAAAAATTTAAAGATGATGCAAACCCATGCATGATTTTTATTAACTTGAAGGTTCAATAATATATGTGCTGTTCAACCATATCAAGTTATATTTGAAAGTTTAAGTAACATGGTGATCGGCCAATTCAGCCATTAAGCTATCATACCTTATTTAAAGTTTGTCCATGATGATAAATGATAAAGCATATATTAAATAAAAAACAACAAGTATAACACAAACATGAAATAGTATAACCTTCCCTTTAATGCCTTTAATTTATATTTATTCGCAGTGTAGTACTCATACATTTACCAATAAAATCACACATTTGCAAACAAACACGTGTGTCTGTGCACACAAACGGCCATATACTGATTGCAAGTACAAACTTCGTGGAATTACAATATATCAAATGCGATAATAAGAGACACGTCTGTTTTTCATTCCAGTAAGATTCTAGAATATTTTGTACGAAATTGTTATAAGGTTAAACGAAGAAAATGTCACCGTTTGCGTCAATCAATTTTGCAACAGTTTGCAAAAATATTTTGCTTTAGCAATGACTGGTTGAGGACAAATCCTTCTTTGTGACTGCGACACGATGAATTACATATAAACGTTCGAAAGAGAAATTTGGGTTATCTGCTGGTCATGAACTACCTGCCTACTATGTTTGAGGTTTTTGGTCCCCGTGACATTGACCTGTGTCCCACTGACAAATCGATATGAACCATCTAAATGTTAGAAGTCAAAATCTACCTGACATCCATGTTTGAGGTTTTCATAGTCACAAGTGTATATACTCTTTTTTATTAGAAACCGTAAGGACAGACGGATATACGGTCGGATAACTATATGCCAACCTTCGGGGACATACGAATCAGAGGCTCCATTTTACCTATTGTTTTCAATATTTCAGGTATATCAAGAACTTTCTTTCCTTGTTGACTTAAATTTTGTTTTTATTGCATAGAACCTGGACTAATCAAACCAAGTATCGTGTTTAAACTTATTTTTTTTGTAACACAGTAAAAAGAATAAAGCGAAATCTCATCTCCTTTTACTTATTTAAAAGGAGAGCAACTTTACAAAGGAAAGGTAGAACAAGGCCTTTTACCCAGCCCTGTTGTGTTGAAATGTACATGAATATCATTCTAGGTGACGGAAACCTAATGTTATAAAAATTGCGATTCTAAAAAAAATTATTTTTGCAGTTATTTCAAACATAATTTCCAACGTTGGCAAGAAGTCCGGACACATACAAATACAAAGTAGCTTTCCTTAACTGTTTGTGTATGTTTGAAGCATACTAACTTATATTTTGTTTCTGTCTGAGTTTTGTTAATCCTAAAGTTTCAAATGCTTAAACCATAATCACAGTTACCTGGTATTTGGATTGCAGTTGTGGCCAGTCGAGCTATCTGATTCGACCGATTCGGCCCCTAGGGTAATCTCTTGGTCTGAGAATTATAAAAAAGGTGTTCTTGTACTCTATGATACATATAATAAACAAATAATCCACTTTTGGTCGTATATTTTTTACGTAATAACTACCGAATCGCTCGAATCAGATATCTCGACTGGCCACAACTGCAGTCCAAAAACCAGGCAACTGTGACCATGATATGAACATGATTACTTGACATACTGGCATTCCATTAAATATTTTTAAGTGCATTTAACATTTTGATAATATTTTCTTGAAAATACCGCCATCGCAAAAGCACTTTCGAAGGATTTTGTTGCTTTCCCTTTCTTCTCAATTCTCAAGCACCGTTGCAATATTGTTATTGTTAAGGTCAAAAGAGAATTCAATCTGACATTGAACTTATTCAGTTGCGCCAAGCCAGATGACTGGTTTTCCCCCGATGACTGATCATCGATCAATCTCCATTACTACGTCTCAATCGCTTGTAAGACATTGACAATCAAATTAACCGATATTTTCCTTGTTCTTGATTATAATTATTAAATGTGTTGACTTAATTTTGCTTGAACACTTGCACACCAGAATGACAAAACTGTCAATACAAATACAGTCGAACCCCGTTGCCTCGAATACGCTTGGCTCGAATTCCACCATTGGCTCGAACTGGATGTAAAATACCGCTTACTATATACTAAAGGTTAGCAATCCCGCTTGGCATGATTTTTCACACTTTGTAAAAAGCCGTATTTGACAATGTTGTTGTTGTTGTTGTTGTTGTTGTTGTTTTCATTTAACTTTGTATATCTGTCATTGAGTCCACATGCATCGTTCACATCTCAGACAGCTTATGGTTTAAGAAATGGTTTGTGGATTCTTCATTGATTCGTGCTGTTTCTGAGGGGAATAAACTATTAACTTTAAGATATTGTAATTTTTCTATTTATTCAAGTAACTGGCCTTTACCTCAGTAAAACCAGACGTTGACGTCATTCAGACTAACCGAGGAAATTTTTGCAAAAATGGGCTACACGGAGAGATGTTTCACGGATTGTTCAGTGATGCGTGCTGTTGACATAAAAAAAACCATTATAAAAGTGTAAGGAGTCTTTGTGTTTCTGAAGGGTCGAAACAGTTAACTATGAATAACAATAAAGACAAGAAACATTGAGATGAGATGACATGTGACAAGACGCTTTCGGTTCGAGGCGGGCAACCGACGTCCTTACCCCCGAAATGCACTGGTCAGAAGGTAGCATTTAAGACATATCTACCGCAGCTCGACCCTCCGTTGAGAGGAGAGAGCACATCCAAAGCTACGCCCACATGTTTCATCTCTTTCAAACAGTTAATTCTTTTTTGAAAACTGATACTTAAAATGTTTAAAAATGATTTACAGTACATAAGCCTCTTCATACAATGTTCATCATTGAAGATGATTGTCTTAAGTACGAATACATTGTCCTGCGTTTTACAGTGCCATTCCGCACATTCCGCACTTAAAGACTTCTTCCAATGATGATCGATTTTAATGAAATTGTGCCTTTAGCAGTTTGCATGACATTCGAAGAAGAATCCCTGGGGTTGTTTCCCTCACATTACCTAAATCTCATTTTCTATCCCAGTCAGCAGAAATGTTAGTATTGGGGCAGAAATTGATGGTCAGCTCACAAAGCAACCTATGAACTTTAAGAATACTATTAACCGTTATGACTTTGACATAATGCCATGAAAACTATTCGCTGCATGTTATTCTATGTCTATAAAATTCGTGGATAAGACTGAACACCCAGTTACCTATATATTGAAAGTAAAATTGTACGTTATTCAAGAAGGTGGTTCGGTCGTTCAAAATGTCCTTTAGTGAAAATAGACACAAGTTACAAAGATTCCGAGATGTCCATGACCTCTAACACAACATGTTAAAAGTTTCAAACAAGTTCTTAACATTCATTAAATGGGTTAAAAATATCAAGTTCAATATAAGAAAGCAAAACAACCTTTAGCACATCATTTTTTCGATCAAATCATTTAAGTAGCCCTAACGGCCGGTTGTATACATTGTGTACGAATACAATGCGGCATCAATGCCTATAAGCAAAAAAACTTCGACACAACGTGTACAGACTCTGTCAACACATGGTGTTTAGTTCATTTTAAATTGTTTCAAAATATCGCGGCGCTCTTCTTTTCAAGAGTAAAACATATCCGTTGTTATATATGTTAAGGTGTGATAATGAACTGAGCAAAAAATACGAAGGAATATTTAATAAGATATCTGGATGCCCATTCCTTTGCATCCTGCAAGTTTTTGTCAAATGGTCTTATATTTTGTTCCAGACGATCCAATCAACAGCATGATGTATTTTTTTTCAAATAAGGAAGTATTGAATAAAGTAGAGGGAATTATTGAAATTAACTTACTGGTTAAACAAATGTAAATACCTTTTTTACAATAAAAGTATACATCACTAACCCAAAATCAAATGTTTAGTGGATAGTGTCAAACATGTTGGCACCTGAATTTGGCTGAACCCATTTCTAATCTTGTGACACTGAAAGAATTTGTTTTACAATCTGATAAAAAAAACTTTCTTTAATTAAATCGCTTTGCTCTAAATCCACATCAACAATGAACAAAAGAACACACAAGTGCGTAAATTATGCAAGCTAGTATTGGACCCCGTGGCTACATGAAGCAAAATGAAATAATGTCCGTCATACCTACTTTTGCACTGTGGTAATTCCTTCGGTATTCTCAAATCACGAAAAATTAATCCTTCCGTCTCTGCTTTTTTCTTTTCTTTTAATCATAGCGAGTAGTGAAAATAGCATTTAAAGATATAGCATGTCTTTTATAAGTTTTATTTAATTTCTACAGGCTTTAACCGTAATATTTTCTTTCGATTTTGAGTACAAAAGATAATTTATTTCTCTTTCTTCCCCTGAGTCTGCTGGCGTTCCACTCTATAATAAAAGCAGTTTGATTGCTCCAATTTTTACCTCAACGGTGCGTGTAAACATGCAATAATTAATGATCATTTGTTTCTTATTACACATTTCATCTATTTGTGTTTCTAGTTCAAAAATTGCTAATCCAAATATATCTAGATATATATGTCTATATAACGTGCAATGGTTTCTCGGTTAAACTGTTGTGGCGTGATTTGAAATATAGAATAATTGTTATCAGAAAGATAAAAAGGAGAGAACGTGATGACGCCTGGTAATTGAGGCTCTAGTGGTTAAAATTCTGCATTTGTAATTCTCTGTTTAGACCAATTGAGGATACTTGTACGAGGGGTGATCGAAAATAAACAAGATTGTTCTCATAAAAAATATCAAAATAAACATTAACAAGTCGCAGGAAGTGTCTGCTATAAACGCAGGAGGATTTCATACACAATAATCCATCGACCTCCCGCTGGAAACTCCGAAGGAAAGCCCTGGAATCACGGACACGGAGTTCTTTTCACGATCTTTTAGAAGAATCAAATGATAAAACTTCTTTTAAAATCCAAACGGTATCATTTATGAGAAAATGATAATTTTATATCGTATTGTTTATGCACACACCTTTGACATTTGTAGATCTTCCGTAATAATGCTATAAATTTATCCGTAGCCGACATCGAACATTTTTTATAGCGTTCTGACCTTAAACCTTCGGTAATTTACAAAGGCGTCAGCGAGTGAGGACAACAACGCCACACCGTATGTTTTCTTTTTTTCATCTATTGGTACACGCGTCATATTCAATGCTCATCTGCCGTCGCGGAAACTCATATGTCATTCAAAAAACAAAGTGTGGCCCATACTATTTGTCTGTAAAATGTTATATGTTTGTGACGGCGTTTTCATTACAAAACTTGATAATTGCCTGAACTTCCATCTTATGTGGACGTTTTTCATACTGTGGAAGTTGTTACTAGGATTGAATGAAACTTATTTTCGCATTAAACGTTCATATGACGTCAAACTGACACATGACGTCACACCTAATTTCCTTGACGTTCGGCCGGTTTTTCATATCCATTTGAGCTATAGTTTTGGAGATTATTACAGTATCATTAAAGCTATCTTATAGTAAATAAATATGGAACTGCGTCGGGTGAGCGCCATGGTATTAAAAGGGACCGTTTAAATAAAAAAAACACACTCGGCATTTTCATGAAACGATAGGAAATGCAACGCGGGTTAAAACGGTATATACAGTATGTACATTTCAAAAGATTTCAAAACCATAACATTTGCAAAGTAAAACGTCTAATCATTCAGTTTGTGAAACAATGAGTGATTGGCATTATGAACTGCTTATTATGTGGCTTCATGAAAACTTTCAATTTTAATGTTATTTCAGAAGAGAACAAAAGATAATATTTATTTTCTTAAACTATACAGAGTTTACCGTCATTATTAAGCAAATGCTATTTTTAAGATTTAAAGATACGGCGTCTATTGAATAAGTTTTGCCTTTGATTTGAAATCAAAGCATGTCTTCACGGCCTTCACTCTGCATGCCATGATTTGGGAAAAGAATTTGATTAGATTCATTTTCCTTGAAAGCAGTATCTTGTCAGTAATTGCTTTTCGTTAGTACACAGTACACTTATCACTGTTTGTATTTTCTCTAAAATAAATTGTGTTTCTCTGTTGTTTTTCTATAGGATGTTAAATATCCTTTTAATTAGCTTTCTTTGCTTTTCTTAAATGAATGTCGGAATTTTGGCAACGTCTTCTCGTGCGTATTGCAGTTAATGTTGTTGTTTTATTCTTTGTCTTCATAACAACAAACAAGGTTGATGTTATTTTGTTCTCGGTAATATGCATTTTTACTCCCCAGTATTTTCCACCAGGCATGTCCTTTGCTTGCCTTGTTAATATGAGAACCATAATACTGCAACGGCATTTGGGCTGCATGTATCAAGTAAAAGAATATTGCTGAAATCCAAAATCGGTGTTTATGACCTATCCTTGTCTACTTTCATAGATGGAAATGCCAACTCTACTACCATCAGTGGGGAGGTGTTTTAAACCATTCAAGACGTCTCCAAACTATTCTTCATGGAATGTGTCTGCGTCTCCCCTGCCTTTTCAAAGAATACCTGTTGACAAGGATGTCCCGTCATTGATTGTTACATGGAAGCTGTGGTAATGTCTGTGGAATTCAGAAGTAATATCGACAGGCTATATATTGCATGACATTCCTCTAGTAACAGCTTTGCCAGAACAGAACAGAACAGAATATTTAGTACTTAAGCATAACAAGCTTATCGTCATAATAACACATATACATTCAAAAACATATATATATGGCATGCAACAGTTTTAACACATAGCATATTAAACGATAAATTCATTTGATTTTATTGTTTCTGGGATTTACATGGTGAGAAGAATTTATATTAAATAATATAATTTGCCGCAACTTCGATGCTGGATGCTTGCATCATGCTTTGAATAAATGCAATCTGCCTAATACACAAGCACTCGGAAATCGAAAGAGGTATTTCCGGCAAGTATTCCGAATACTGCTTTCATTGAATATTCATCAACCTAATCTGCCTAACTCAACATAATGTTTATAGAGGCTATTTTGTTCAATGTGAAGTTTGTTTTAATCACTAGATATTCAAGGAGGGAGTTGGTTTCTTCCGGCTCTTAATAACAAATGATTTCAGCTCAATTTCATATTTCAGTTGTTCTGTTGTATCTACCAATCTTCTCAGAAAGTGTATTGCATGTTTAACCGCAAGTATTAATTTACAAGTCGACATGCTTCTTCTGATGTTTTTGCCATATCCTTTACCTATAAGTAGTTACTTCCAGTAGGTTTATAAATAATTAAACTTTCTTTTTTAAATTTAGAACATGTCCTATTTTCTTTAATTCACTGCGCTTTTCAGCTAATTATGTGATGGTAACAATGCATATTTTGGATTTATTGTTTTAATATTTCAAATTGGTTACGCTATACTCAGTCGTGTAGATGTTGTTTTGTTTATTCACAGTGCCAAAAAATATGTTTTCCATATGCCTTTTATCCATTCTCATTTTTTTCTTAATCTGTTCAATGTGATTTGTCAGGGGCCTTGTTAAGTGTGCTAGTAAGAAGCGGATCATCAGAAAACATATTCTCCTATATCTTTCTACTGATGTTGAATTTATTTTTTGGATCTTTTATACTAATTCGTGGGCTTGTTTCTTGTGTTTCTGACTTATTTTAAAGTACTTAAGGGAGCCGCTTTGAAGGTTCTTCATCATGCTTTTTATCTGTATTTAATCTTCACCGTGATGCATTTTTTTATAATGCACTTGGTTGTCTGTAAACACGCTTAATTAAAATTCCTTCAATAATCAACATCACTCAACTGCTTGCATAGCTCAGATGATATCGTCTAGGAATATTATTACTAGTTTTGTGTACAAAAAGTATGTTTTTATGGTTTGAGCAACGCGCAACTTGATGATCTTTTTTATATACTATTATACTGTTTTGTATTGTGTATATTTTGTTTATGGTTTGTTGATTTTAATACATATTCTAGTTCAAATATTTCAACATTCGCTGCTGTTATCTGATTCCGTGGGTGTAATGTTCCGGAGCTCAATCACTAGAGATCTTTTTGTTCATCTACAGCTTGGTTATCGCTATTGCAGCGTTCATGCTTGCAATAATACCATTAACAAAATAAAGATTTAATAAATAAAAATGTGCGTTATTCAATACTTCAGTCGGTGACGCTCACCACCAGGGGCTAATGCGCCAATCACATTTGAGGCATGCTATATTGATGCGTTAAGTAGTAAACACATGACACTACTTCGGAAATGACGACGCAAAGAACCGATATTAAATGAACTGCTCACGAAAGCTAATACATTTGTCGCATTTGCTGTATAATATTTGAATGCATAAAAGACAGTATCAGGTTAATATTGTCGCAATGAACAGCTCTCTAATGTCATATTACGAGCTAGGAAACGAGCAACATCAAGTTTATATCATCACAGCAAATCAAGAGCATTAACACTGGAACAACAACAACAACATAACTTGTCATGAAAATTCTGACCATACACATATTGGCACAGTTTTGGTGATCACTAGACAACAACTCATCGAGTTACAGTCCATACACCATCAAATGTGTGTTATTTAAGCAATCCAAGTTTGGTTATAATTTGACAAAAGCTTCTTCACTTAGAGCGCTGACAACATGAAGTTTGTGTAATCTTAACAATACACGTGCCATAACTCTGTAGGCGACTTCGCTGGTTATCGATATTCGGCTCATACACATATTAACCTAGTTAGGCCTAAAAAAATAAATTGTTTGGTTAGGGTAACATCCTTTTCAAAAATAGGTAGGGTGGGTAGGCTTTTTATTATTATTAAATTTTTTATAAGGCTTTATATAAGAATGTAATTTTTATCATTGGAGAATGGTGTTCAAGTTATCTTCTGTATAAGCATTTAAGGTTTTAAACTACATATTGAAAAGCATTTTTTTTTTAATTATTATTATTATTTATTTATTTTAATTTTTCATTATTTTTTTTCAAATCGAATATAAAAACGGAAGGGTCGGCGCCTATTTCGTAGGTAGGGTCGGGTTACCCGAACCGAATGTATTTTTTTGTAGGCCTTAGCAATGACCGTGCACAAGCTATTCTAGGTTTTATTTGGAAGATGTAGGCCGTCTGCCCGCCCACTGCAGGTAAATCTTTAATACGCCCTGTCTTATGACGGGTATATAGAAATGACTTAACCCCTTCGCATCTGCAATCTAAGTACGATCCTTAAATAAATGTAATTGCTTATATAAAATGGAGGATGATATATCGAGGATGGAACAAGTTTCTTGACATTTACATGTCAGGCAAATAAACTGGAAATGTTCTTCCAAAACAGACCTGTTTGCGTTCTCTCCTATGTAATATTATAAGATGGATAGTATAAATCTGTATGCACACACATACAAAAAAGGTACTTGTTAATCGTTATTGGCAATAACTGTGCAGAAGAATTTATACTACCCAACTTATCTGAGATATTGACCTCCCAGATATTAATATTAAAGATCAATAAGAACCTGAAACATCATGCTTCGCATATATATAGAGAAAAGCTCATTTTCAAAATGCGTTTATTTCTGTCCATCCGTTTTATTATTAATATATCATCTCACTGACGCACTAGTTTATTTTGGGATAGTACAAGACACTGGATGAAGTCAATCGAATCATACCTGGTATATTCTAAAACAGTACGAATGATGTTGCATACCATTCTGTTTGTCTTTTACTTAAAATGTGGTAGTGATGTGCATAATATATATCTGTTCTTATACCAGTGTGTTTTACAAACTGGAATTGCAACAGATGTTGAAGGACCTGATAATAAATAAAAAAAATATAATTACACTGTTGACGACGCTTGGTTCGTATGGGCGTTTATTTCTATAGACCTGCATCGTATTGTGCAGTGCACTTTGACGAAGATGATGATGGTTTCAGCAAAAGAAGCTTCATAATTAAGCTGCCAATGTTGACTATGTCCCGTCAAAATATACGTTTAATGTCAAAGAGCGCGAAAATAAAGTACTATACATGCATCATTTGGAACAAACATATACTTTGGAAAAAAACTCTTTTAAGCTAACGAACGAAAATAAAAATAAAAATGTATTTTTTGGTGCATTATGGTAAAGAAAACAAATAATTCAAATAAAGTTTAGCCTTTTTCGTTCGTAATCAAAGTTAAAGAACCAAAGAACCCCTTTACCAGCTCGATCATTTGTGGTGCCATCATTTAACAGCATGATATAGGATGAAGCACATGATTAAATAAGCATCAGAGTTATGTTATTGTATATGGACATGTTATATATGGACATGTTGTATAAGGACCTGTAATGTATGGAACTGTTGAATATGGAACTGTTGTATAAGGACCTGTTATGTATGGAACTGTTGAATATGGAACTGTTGTATAAGGACCTGTTATGTATGGAACTGTTGAATATGGACATGTTATATATGGAACTGTTGAATATGGACATGTTATATATGGAACTGTTGAATATGGACATGTTATATATGGAACTGTTGTATATGGACATGTTATATATGGAACTGTTGAATATGGACATGTTATATATGGAACTGTTGAATATGGACATGTTATATATGAAACTGTTGAATATGGACATGTTATATAAGGACCTGTTATGTATGGAACTGTTGAATATGGACATGTTATATAAGGACCTGTAATGTATGGAACTGTTGTATATGGACATGTTATATAAGGACCTGTTATGTATGGAACTGTTGTATATGGACATGTTGTATAAGGACCTGTAATGTATGGAACTGTTGTATATGGACATGTTGTATAAGGACCTGTTATGTATGGAACTGTTGTATATGGACATGTTGTATAAGGACCTGTAATGTATGGAACTGTTGTATATGGACATGTTATATAAGGACCTGTTATGTATGGAACTGTTGTATATGGACATGTTGTATAAGGACCTGTAATGTATGGAACTGTTGTATATGGACATGTTGTATAAGGACCTGTTATGTATGGAACTGTTGTATATGGACATGTTGTATAAGGACCTGTAATGTATGGAACTGTTGAATATGGACATGTTATATAAGGACCTGTTATGTATGGAACTGTTGTATATGGACATGTTGTATAAGGACCTGTTATGTATGGAACTGTTGTATATGGACATGTTGTATAAGGACCTGTTATGTATGGAACTGTTGTATATGGACATGTTATATAAGGACCTGTTATGTATGGAACTGTTGTATATGGACATGTTATATAAGGACCTGTAATGTATGGAACTGTTGTATATGGACATGTTGTATAAGGACCTGTTATGTATGGAACTGTTGAATATGGACATGTTATATAAGGACCTGTAATGTATGGAACTGTTGTATATGGACATGTTATATAAGGACCTGTAATGTATGGAACTGTTGTATATGGACATGTTATATAAGGACCTGTAATGTATGGAACTGTTGAATATGGACATGTTATATATGGAACTGTTGAATATGGAAATGTTATATATGGACATATTACATAAGGACCTGTAATGTATGGAACTGTTGAATATGGACCTGTTATATATGGATATGTTTTAAAAGGACCTGTAATGTATGGAACTGTTGTATATGGACATGTTGTATAAGGACCTGTAATGTATGGAACTGTTGTTTATGGACATGTTGTATAAGGACCTGTAATGTATGGAACTGTTGTATATGGACATGTTATATAAGGACCTGTAATGTATGGAACTGTTGTATATGGACATGTTGTATAAGGACCTGTTATGTATGGAACTGTTGAATATGTACATGTTATATATGGAACTGTTGAATATGGACATGTTATATATGGACATATTATATAAGGACCTGTAATGTATGGAACTGTTGAATATGGACCTGTTATATATGGATATGTTTTAAAAGGACCTGTAATGTATGGAACTGTTGTATATGGACATGTTGTATATGGACCTGTTGTATATGGAACTGTTGTATATGGACATGTTGTATAAGGACCTGTAATGTATGGAACTGTTGTATATGGACATGTTGTATAAGGACATGTTGTATAAGGACCTGTTATGTATGGAACTGTTGTATATGGACATGTTATGTATGGAACTGTTGAATATGGACATGTTATATATGGAACTGTTGAATATGGACATGTTATATATGGACATGTTATATAAGGACCTGTTATGTATGGAACTGTTGTATATGGACATGTTATATATGGATCTGTTGTATATGGAACTGTTATGTATGGAACTATTGAATATGGACATGTTATATATGGACATGTTATATAAGGACCTGTTATGTATGGAACTGTTGTATATGGACATGTTATGTATGGAACTGTTGAATATGGACATGTTATATATGGAACTGTTGAATATGGACATGTTATATATGGACATGTTATATAAGGACAGGTTGTATATAGACCTGTAATGTATGGAACTGTTGTATATGGACATGTTTTATATATGGAACTGTTGTATATGGAACTGTTATGTATGGAACTGTTGTATATGGACATGTTATATATGGACATGTTGTATAAGGACCTGTTATGTATGGAACTGTTGTATATGGACATGTTATATACGGACATGTTGTATAAGGACCTGTTATGTATGGAACTGTTGTATATGGACATGTTATTTATGGACATGTTATATAAGGACCTGTTATGTATGGAACTGTTGAATATGGACCTGTTATGTATGGAACTGTTGAATATGGACATGTTATATATGGACATATTATATAAGGACCTGTAATGTATGGAACTGTTGAATATGGACCTGTTATATATGGATATGTTTTAAAAGGACCTGTTGTATAATGACAAGTTGTTTATTGACCTGTTGTATATGTACCTGTTGTATATGTACCTGTTGTATATGGAACTGTTGTATATGGAACTGTTGTATATGGAACTGTTGTTTATTGACCTGTTGTATATGTACCTGTTGTATATGGGACTGTTGTATATGGAACTGTTGTATATGGAACTGTTGTATATGGAACTGTTATATATGGAACTGTTGTATATGGAACTGTTGTATATGGAACTGTTGTATATGGACCTGCTGTACATGGACCTGTTGTATATGGATCTGTTATATATGGACCTGTTATATATGGACCTGTTGTATATGGACCTGTTATATATGGACCTGTTATATATGGACCTGTTATATATGGAACTGTTGTATATGGAACTGTTGTATATAGAACTGTTCTTTATGGAACTGTTATATATGGAACTGTTGTATATGAAACTGTTGTATATGGATCTGTTTTATATGGACCTGTTGTATATGGACCTGTTGCATATGGACCTGTTATATATGGACCTGTTATATATGGAACTGTTGTATATGGAACTGTTGTATATGGAACTGTTGTATATGGAACTGTTGCATATGGACCTGTTATATATATGGACCTGTTATATATGGACCTGTTGTATATGGACCTGTTGTATATTGACCTGTAATATATGGACCTGTTATATATGGAACTGTTGTATATGAAATTGTTGTATATGGACCTGTTATATATGGACCGGTTATATATGGAACTGTTATATATGGACCTGTTGTATATGGACCTGTTGTATATGGAACTGTTGTATAATGACAAGTTGTATATGGAACTGTGGTATATGGAACTGTTATACATGGACCTGTTGTATATGGACCTGTTGTATATGGAACTGTTGTATATGGAACTGTTGTATAAGGACCTGTTATATATGGACCTGTTGTATATGGAACTCTTATATATGGACCTGTTATATATGGAACTGTTGTATATGGAACTGTTGTATATGGACCTGTTATATATGGACCTGTTATATATGGAACTGTTATATATGGACCTGTTATATATGGAACTGTTATATATGGAACTGTTGTATATGGAACTGTTGTATATGGACCTGTTATATATGGACCTGTTGTATATGGACCTGTTGTATATGGACCTGTTATATATGGAACTGTTGTATATGGACATAATGTATATGGAACTGTTGTATATGTACTTGTTGTATATGGACCTGTTATATATAGAACTGTTGTATATGGAACTGTTGTATATAGACCTGTTGTATATGGACCTGTTGTATATGGACCTGTTATATATGGAACTGTTGTATATGGACCTGTTATATATGGACCTGTTGTATATGGACCTGTTATATATGGACCTGTTGTATATGGAACTGTTGTATATGGACCTGTTGTATATGGACCTGTTGTATATGGACCTGTTATATATGGACCTGTTGTATATGGAGCTGTTCTATATGGAACTGTTGTATATAGACCTGTTCTATATGGACCTGTTGTATATGGACCTGTTATATATGGAACTGTTGTTTATGAACCTGTTGTATATGGAACTGTTGTATATAGACCTGTTCTATATGGACCTGTTGTATATGGACCTGTTCTATATGGACCTGTTGTATATGGACCTGTTATATATGGAACTGTTATATTATATGTAACTGTTATATATGGACCTGTTATATATGGACCTGTTGTACATGGACCTGTTGTATATGGAAAGGTTATATATGGAACTGTTGTATATGGAACTGTTGTATATGGACCTGTTGTATATGGACCTGTTGTATATGGAAAGGTTATATATGGAATTGTTGTATATGGAACTGTTGTATATGGACCTTTTGTATTCGGAACTGTTGTATATGGACCTGTTATATATGGACCTGTTGTATATGGAAAGGTTATATATGGAACTGTTGTATATGGAACTGTTGTATATGGACCTGTTGTATATGGAACTGTTGTATATGGACCTGTTGTATATGGACCTGTTGTATATGGAAAGGTTATATATGGAACTGTTGTATATGGAACTCTTGTATATGGACCTGTTGTATATGGAACTGTTGTATATGGACCTGTTATATATGGACCTGTTGTATATGGAACTGTTGTATATGGACCTGTTGTATATGGACCTGTTGTATATGGACCTGTTATATATGGAACTGTTGTATATGGACCTGTTGTATATGGAACTGTTGTATATGGAACTGATGTATATGGAACTGTTGCATATGGACCTGTTATATATGGACCTGTTATATATGGACCTGTTGTATATGGACCTGTTGTATATTGACCTGTTATATATGGACCTGTTATATATGGACCTGTTATATATGGACCTGTTGTATATGGACTTGGTATATATGGACATTTTGTATTGGACCTGTTGTATATATACCTGTTGAATATGGACCTGTTGTATATGTACCTGTTGTAATGGACCTGTTATATATGTATCTGTTGTATCTGGACCTGTTGTATATGTACCTGTTGTAATGGACCTGTTGTATATGTACCTGTTGTAATGGACCTGTTATATATGGACCTGTTGTATATGGACCTGTTATAAATGGACATTTTGTATATGGACCTGTTGTATATGTACCTTTTGTAATGGATCTGTTGTATATGGACTTGTTGTATTGGACCTGTTGTATATGTACCTGTTGTAATGGACCTGTTGTATATGTACCTGTTGTAATGGACCTGTTGTATATGTACCTGTTGGATATGGACCTGTTATATATGGAACTGTTGTATATGTTCCTGTTGTAATGGACCTGTTGTATATGGAACTGTTGTATATGGACCTGTTGTAATGGACCTGTTGTATATGTACCTGTTGTATTGGACCTGCTGTATATGTACCTGTTGTAATGGACCTGTTGTATATGGAACTGTTGTATATGGACCTGTTGTAATGGACCATTTGTATATGTACCTGTTGTATATGGACCTGTTATATATGGAACTGTTGTATATGTTCCTGTTGTAATGGACCTGTTGTATATGGAACTGTTGTATATGGACCTGTTGTATTGGACCTGTTGTTTATGTACCTGTTGTATTGGACCTGTTGTATATGTACCTGTTGTAATGGACCTGTTATATATGGAACTGTTGTATATGTTCCTGTTGTAATGGACCTGTTGTATATGGAACTGTTGTATATGGACCTGTTGTATTGGACCTGTTGTTTATGTACCTGTTGTATTGGACCTGTTGTATATGTACCTGTTGTAATGGACCTGTTATATATGGAACTGTTGTATATGGACCTGTTGTATATGTACCTGTTGTATTGGACCTGTTGTATATGAACCTGTTGTATTGGACCTGTTGTATATGTACCTGTTGTAATGGACCTGTTATATATGGAACTGTTGTATATGGACCTGTTGTATATGGACCTGTTGTATATGGACCTGCTATATATGGAACTGTTATATATGGACCTGTTGTATATGGACCTGTTGTAATGGACCTGTTATATATGGAACTGTTGTATATGAACCTGTTGTATTGGACCTGTTGTATATGTACCTGTTGTATATGGACCTGTTGTATATGGAACTGTTGTATATGGACCTGTTGTATATGGACCTGTTGTATATGGACCTGTTATATATGGAACTGTTATATATGGACCTGTTGTATATGGACCTGTTGTAATGGACCTGTTATATATGGAACTGTTGTATATGAACCTGTTGTATTGGACCTGTTGTATATGTACCTGTTGTGATGGACCTGTTGTATATGTACCTGTTGTATATGGAACTGTTGTATATGGACCTGTTATATATGGACCTGTTGTATATGGAACTGTTGTATATGGACCTGTTGTATATGGACCTGTTGTATATGGACCTGTTATATATGGAACTGTTGTATATGGACCTGTTGTATATGGAACTGTTGTATATGGAACTGTTGTATATGGAACTGTTGCATATGGACCTGTTATATATGGACCTGATATATATGGACCTGTTGTATATGGACCTGTTGTATATTGACCTGTTGTATATTGACCTGTTATAAATGGACCTGTTATATATGGACCTGTTATATATGGACCTGTTGTATATGGACTTGGTATATATGGACATTTTGTATTGGACCTGTTGTATATGTACCTATTGTATATGGACCTGTTGTAATGGACCTGTTATATATGTACCTGTTGTATATGGACCTGTTGTATATGTACCTGTTTTAATGGACTTGTTGTATATGTACCTGTTGTAATGGACTTGTTGTATATGTACCTGTTGTATATGGACCTGTTATAAATGGACATTTTGTATATGGACCTGTTGTATATGTACCTTTTGTAATGGATCTGTTGTATATGTACCTGTTGTAATGGACCTGTTGTATATGTACCTGTTGTATATGGACCTGTTATATATGGAACTGTTGTATATGTTCCTGTTGTAATGGACTTGTTGTATATGAACCTGTTGTAATGGATTTGTTATATATGGAACTGTTGTATATGAACCTGTTGTATTGGACCTGTTGTATATGTACCTGTTGTATATGGACCTGTTGTATATGGAACTGTTGTATATGGATCTGTTGTATATGGACCTGTTGTATATGGACCTGTTATATATGGAACTGTTATATATGGACCTGTTGTATATGGACCTGTTGTAATGGACCTGTTATATATGGAACTGTTGTATATGTACCTGTTGTAATGGACCTGTTGTATATGTACCTGTTGTAATGGACCTGTTGTATATGTACCTGTTGTATATGGACCTGTTATATATGGAACTGTTGTATATGTTCCTGTTGTAATGGACTTGTTGTATATGAACCTGTTGTAATGGATTTGTTATATATGGAACTGTTGTATATGAACCTGTTGTATTGGACCTGTTGTATATGTACCTGTTGTATATGGACCTGTTGTATATGGAACTGTTGTATATGGATCTGTTGTATATGGACCTGTTGTATATGGACCTGTTATATATGGAACTGTTATATATGGACCTGTTGTATATGGACCTGTTGTAATGGACCTGTTATATATGGAACTGTTGTATATGAACCTGTTGTATTGGACCTGTTGTATATGTACCTGTTGTAATGGACCTGTTATATATGTACCTGTTGTAATGGACCTGTTGTAATGTACCTGTTGTATATTGACCTGTTGTAATGGACCTGTTATATATGTACCTGTTGTAATGGACCTGTTGTATATGTACCTGTTGTATTGGACCTGTTGTATGTGTACCTTTTGTAATGGACCTGTTATATATGGATATTTTGTATTGGACCTGTTGTATATGTACCTGTTGTAATCGACCTGTTGAATATGGACCTGTTGTATATGGAACTGTCGTATAACAACCTGTTCAATTTTGACCGCAGATCAAGGTAGCTCATCATTCTAAATTATGTAGAACGTCAAAATTGGACTCTAACTTATTTGTTGTTTTTTGGTGAATTCGCTTGAACCGACCTACGTAAATTGATGAATAGAAAAAAATATCGATGTCATTTGCCCATAATAAAATGCAACACAAAATACCTGTTACTAACAATTAAGCCATGGTGGAAAAAAGTCTGACTGGAATGTTCTTTGCGAGCCTTTGTCAGAATTGATCTACTTAAAATTAATGAGCAGAAAAGTTGTAAACGTTGAAAAATACTCGATTTTCATTGGCCCCAAAACAAAGAAAACAGTAAGTTATTAAATCATTAAGAACTTCATAATTTCAAACTTAGATTTATTTGGTTCTGCTCTTTATTAACCACTATTTTTCTTGCGCACCTCTGATAATCTGCAGTTAGCATTATCATCTCAATCAGCTATTTTTAACTATGTCTACACTCCAAATCAAGAA
This sequence comes from Mya arenaria, assembly GCF_026914265.1. Taxonomy (NCBI): domain Eukaryota; kingdom Metazoa; phylum Mollusca; class Bivalvia; order Myida; family Myidae; genus Mya; species Mya arenaria. The sequence continues at coordinate 23,499,829 of NC_069134.1, read as the reverse complement.
GTTTCTTTAAAAAAAGAAAATTCGCCTTGGTAAACCAGCGGGATGACTGGTGTTTGAATTGTGTTTGAATGCGATGCATGTTCCAGGTATTATATAGATTGTTCTTGGTTTAATTGTTGAGTCGGTGAAGCTTTTCGAAAGAAACATCTTAACCATGCACAGTATTAGAGAACTACAAAGTTGGACCAAACACATGTTGTTGTTGTTGTTGTTTTCATTACATATGACCAGCAGGAGCTGCGTTCTTGAGAACATTCGTTTTGACTATGATGATCGACATTGAAGGCAGTTTGCTTGTGGCTTGCAACTAAACGCTCTCATGAAACACAAAGAAAGAACTTAAATAACATATCATTTTAAAATTAATATTAAACAAACTACTTCATACTACTTTCATTTTACTAGGAAGGATTTCCTCCTGTATCTTCAATGTCAGCAATTAGTCAGCAATTGGTCAGCAGTATCCGTATATTTCTATATCGTCAGCTAATTGGTCAGCACTTTAGCACGACCCGAAATGACATTTCTTGTTTAAAGTCATAATGACCAATAAAAATCTTAATTTCATTCAGTTGATTTCTGGGAATTTTCCAGGAAGTCAGGGTAATTTCAGACGTCCTAACGAATGAAGAAATATTATGATGTTTTATCCTGTTGCATGTTTATGCGACCGCTTTAATTCTAAGTACAAAACTTTATGTGACTATCCAAACGTTCTCATTTGTGGCCGCTTAAATAAAACTGTACCCCAAGAGAACCGCACGGTGCTGCTTATCAATTATTAACACGATTATTTGTCATTATACAGACACAACACGGGTCTGCATTGCAGATATCGATGGTTAATTCTAGTTCAAATGTCAACAATCCAAACGCTACGAGTATTGATTCATTACTTTGTTTCTATCGATTCTCTTGAATTTGTATTATAACAGGACAACTTAAATAAGTTTGCCTTTGTTTCCGTTAAACAACATTTAAGTAGATGGACAATTTAGTATACTTTCGGTCTAGGCTTGAAAAAAAGGTGCGGAAATTTATTGATGTTGTATTGTGCGTGTGAACATGATATATTTCTAACAAAAGGATATCTAGCAGATGTGCGACTCGAAACCTTGCTTAAAGGTTAAAACTGTAGCCATTCAGATTCGGATCTTCTGGAACGACGTAACCAAGGTGAACCACTTAATTTTTTTCTTTAACAATTTGTATTTATGAAGATATATATGTGGTAGTAAAACAACTTACTTGTAGTAAAAAAAATATTATTATTTTTTATTCCTTTGTAAATAAAGTTGTCATATTTCTTTCTAAGAAATTTTGCTCGTATTAAGTTTTGTATTTGATATGGTAAGAGTGTTAATGAGTCCAATTTTCACTCCATAGGTCATGGGTTTGAGGTCAAGCAGTTGTCCTTTTTCATGGCCCTTAAAATACATCAGCTCTAGTTTTCTAGCGAGGAGTCCGACTCAGGAGTGTATCTTCACTATGGAAGCCTCCTAGAATATAATATATGTTCGAATGATTTATTTCATGTCAATTATTTTATTGTAAAAAAAGTTTTAATTACCTAATATATCCAAGTTATTACTATGTTTATACCAAGAAGATCTTAGTATATCCAAGTTATTAATATGTTTCCCCTAATAGGTCTTAGTATATCCAAGTTAATACTATGTTCCCCTATTAGGTCTAAGTATATCCAAGTCAGTACTATGTTTCCCCTAACAGGTCTTATTATATCAAAGTTAGAGCTATTGTTGCCTATTTGGTCTTAGTATATCCTAGTTTATACTATGTTTCTCCTAACAGGTCTTAGTATATTCAAGTTAGTACTATGCTTCTCCCAATAGGTCTTAGTATTTTCAAGTTAGTACTATGTTTCTCCCAATAGGTCTTAGTATAGTCAAGTTAGTACTATGTTTCTCCCAATAGGTCTTAGTATATCCTAGTTAGTACTATGCTTCTCCCAATAGGTCTTAGTATATTCAAGTTAGTAGTATGTTTCTCCCAATAGGTCTTAGTATATTCAAGTTAGTACTATGCTTCTCCCAATAGGTCTTAGTATATTCAAGTTAGTACTATGCTTCTCCCAATAGGTCTTAGTTTATCCAAGTTAGTACTATGCTTCTCCCAATAGGTCTTAGTATATTCAAGTTAGTACTATGCTTCTCCCAATAGGTCTTAGTTTATCCAAGTTAGTACTATGCTTCTCCCAATAGGTCTTAGTTTATCCAAGTTAGTACTATGCTTCTCCTAACAGGTCTTAGTTTTTCCAAGTTAGTACTATGCTTCTCCCAATAGGTCTTAGTATATCCAAGTTAGTACTATGTTTCTCCTAACAGGTCTTAGTTTATCCAAGTTAGTACTATGCTTCTCCCAATAGGTCTTAGTATATTCCAGTTAGTACTATGCTTCTCCCAATAGGTCTTAGTATAGTCAAGTTAGTACTATGCTTCTCCTTATAGTTCTTAGTATTTCTAAGTTAGTACTATGTTTATCCTTATATGTCTTAGTATATCCAAGTTATTACTATGTTCCCCTAATAGGTCTTAGTATATCCAAGTTAGTACTATGTTTCTCCTAACAGGTCTTAGTATATCCAAGTTAGTACTATGCTTCTCCTAATAGATATTATTATGTTCAGGTTGGGACTAAGTATCTCATATAAAGTATATCCAAGTTAGGACTATGTTATTCCTACTATGTCTTATTATGTCAAGGTTGGGACAAAGTATCTCCTATTATGGCATAGTATATCCAAATTCGGACGTAGTTTCTCCTACTAGACAGTACTTAAGTTTATGATATTTTCGGTTTTTAATACAATCGGTAAAGTTATTGGACAACAACATATTAATTAAGGATAATAAGTATCTTCCATGGCCGAGAGTGTAATATAGGTTGATTCCGCCCCGAGCGTAGGGTATTTTGTTGAATCGAGGTTTACTGAGTTTTCGCAAAACACCCTGTGCGGGGGTCGGGTTGAACCTTACAAGAGCGGCTATGGTAGATGCTTTTCCTCCCACCTCAGTTAAACAGAATTAAGTAAAAATGTTTTTTTTTTGCTGGAACTCTTTTGTGCTAAGTGAAAATAATTGCGTATGGATATGCAATAATTCGTGGTTGTCATGGATATGCGCGTAGATTCAGATTATGTTTATAGTCAAATCGGTCTTTAAATAGTTTTAAGGAGAGTGAAACATTATTTCTTGAAAGGCGCGTGAAAACTGATTTATAGTGACATTTCAAGCGAGAAATAATTAATTAGCGTTCTAAATATTGCCACAACACATAGTTTCCATGATGCTTCAATGGACAGTCTTCAACAAGTGAGGTAATTACAATGTGGCGACCATTAAAAAGGAGTTCCATACGGGCATTTTATCTTCGCCCGTGGGCAAGATAAGAATTTCTAGCATGGTTAAATTATTGGATCTACTTCTCTGAGGTGGGAGAAAACAATTGTATACAAAGCAATCGAGAATTTATATGTTTAAAATACACGTCCGATAGAAAAATCGATACAGATTTTGAACATCTAATGCAATGACCAATACAACATATATAATGATTTTCGTACACATGCATTCTACTTCATATGCACATGTATTTCAGTATTTAGAATATTGTTTGAAATAGTTTATAATGATAATTGTCATACAAAATGACAATATTTAGATAGCCATATATGTTTAAACTAGTTTTGCGTGATTATCTCGCGTGTTGTTCAATGCCATGGCCCATCAGTTTTCAAAATATTCGAGCCCGGGATATCAGTCATTGCATGTGATATATATGATGCAATGATTTCTTAATTTTCTTCTTCTTTGAAGTCGTATCTGGTTCGTGAATCACTTAAACTTGAGTTGGCGGAGAACGTGTCGGTGCACATGGCTGCTTCCCTTTGCGGTATCTGCATTGCCCATACGTACAAATTGTGTAATAGTCTGTGGCTTTGATCGCTTGATCTGGAAAATTCGCGTGGCTGACTGATTGCCTTCTTGCTTTTGTCTGATGCTACGGATTGTGTCGTTTGTTCATTGATTATAACCCGCTGGGGAGTTGTTTTATTAACGGTTCCTCTTCCGAAAGGTCTTGGTCATGGACGTCAGACTCAGAATCATACAACGTATCTGATAACAGACGGTCTGTTTTCGCGTGTCCCGACTGGTTTCCGTTCGCAGAGACCCCCAGTCGTTTGGACAATCAAATTATTTGTATACGGTTTGTAGACATTTGTTGCACTTGTGATCAATTTGAGTAACCGAGTTTGCTTGGCCTTGGTGGTAAACGCGTGCCTGAAATTACGCTATCTGCAAAGTCTTACTTTATAAACACAAATTCGGCAAATGGCTTCGATTTGCTGCAATTCTTTGATGTGAGATGATACAGCCTCAAAGGGATTGCTTTATATATTTCATTTAGACCGATCAGGGCGTTTGTGGCCTAAGAATCCAAACTCCCGCATGAACACTAACAGGGCGCATTTTTTGCTCCGTGCCATTTGCCATATCACTGTTATTGTTCGCCATTTTCAATGAATTTTCGCTTAGCTGTGCTGCCACACTGTTTTTAAAACTGTTCTTATTATCATCAATTCATAACGTGATTTTATTGTATGTGTTCATATTATTGTAATCATAAGTAAATTTGCCAATGCCACTTTTATACGATTGGTAAACCTTATACTGTATGTTAAAACATAATCGGTTATAAAGCTCACACGAACTTATGTCGTATTTGTTACTATCTTGACGACTCCAAATAAATCTTATCTATGTAGCTACATGTCATCAGACTTTTGCAAGCATCGGTGTGTGAGGCGTTACCTTGCGTTCCTGGCCATCATCACCACTGTAGTCGGTAAGTGCACAATGCTGTCTTAGTCTCTGAGAACTTTTGTAACTTCTGCTTTTAGATAACAGTTTCAGGACATTCCCTCTTAAACTGGCATTGCTCTAGTAGTTTAATATTACCTGTAAGTTGTGTTTCGTTACATTGTCCTCAGGTTCTGCAAATGTTTAAACCATACTGATTTATTATCAATGCCTTCTTGGTGATCACTAAAAGGGTATCTGGTTTCCATGATTAACTCTATAGATTTATTTATGATTCAGTATTCCTGTTGTGTGCGGACTCGGGGCGGCAGAAATTCTGGGGCATGCTTGACACATCCGGTAATGACGATGTGTATGGACCGTTCAATAACACCTCAAGCCGACTGGCCGCCCGGGAACAGACGAAGGCAGTGCTGCTGCTTACTTACATGCGGACCGGATCGTCCCTCACCGGGGAGATACTCCAGCAACTTCCGGGCGCGTTTTACGTATTCGAGCCTCTCCGTACTCTGTACGAAACAAACAGGTACGTGTGTATGCAGACTTATTGTTCTGTAATGTTATGATTGTTGCATACTTTTGCTTGGTGTAAATGTATTGAAGTGTTTAGTAGTTACAATATTGGATAGTTTAATTTATTATGAATCATATTGCGAATTGTTTGAAATTGTGGCACTGAAATATGTACAGTGTATTTAGTTTTAGTTTGCGATTGTTATTCCTGGAATTACATTTACATTTTGACACGTTTATTTAATGTTGCAGCTACAGTGCTTAATAAATTAATATGAACCGTGCGTACAGTTTTGCAAATAAATTTCTACATTGTCCTACTATCCTTACTATGGCCTTCTGACCTTCGCTCTTTTTTACGAGGCCACAGCAATGCATTTTCTAGCAAAGTCAACTTCGATAACGACATGTTTTAAGTTTAAAAAATGTGGTAATACAATTTTTTAACATCTGGACAAAAATTAACGTGTTCAAACTTTTGTATACGTCCTTATTTGCACATGAACACGTGTTCTATAGCAGATTGCCCGGAAAGTACAAGGTGGCGGACGTGCACGTGGAGACGCTTAGGGGCTGGCTTACGTGCGATTTCTCCCGGATATACTTGAAATCTTTCGACGATTTCACCTTCCTTGCTCTCGGCAAGCAAACAAAACATCTCAATGAATGTCGGCGGCGCAGGCCCGTGGAAAAGGCTCCAAAAGACGTGTTCCTTCAGTGTGTAGAGGATCTCAGACAGCGGTGCCTTAACTCGAGTGTTCGTGTTGTAAAAACCATCCGGACCCCCATGTCCATGGCACTAAAGCTGTCCAAGGTCGTTGATAATCTGAAGGTGATTCACCTTGTTCGAGATCCGAGATCTGTTGCAGTGTCAAAGAGAATTGCATGTGGGGCCTTAGATTTGTTAAGCTGTGCCGATCAATACTGTCAACAGGTAACGCAAGATAGTAAAATCAAGCTTGATTTTCCAAAGAATTCTGTACTCGACGTGAAATATGAGGACATAGCCAGCCGGCCACTCACGACCGTAAGGCGTATGTTCTCATTCCTTGGGCGGACACTTCCGGTGGCGGTGGCGGAGTTCGCGGTTGCGGTGACTGTTGGTGGCAACCGGAGCGAATGTGAAGTCTGTCGGCAGGTGTGGCAGATTGGAGATCGCTCTGATAGCTCACTGGACCACATTGACTCGTGGAAACGGGTCATCAGACCCGCATTTGTATCAAAACTGCAACATGTTTGCAACCACATGATGGACATGCATGGCTATAGAATTATACAGTATCCGAATAATGCATCTTCTGTGACTTGATATCAAGCAAATTTGTTTTAGGATTACTTTAATATTGACTTTGTCACACGACAAGACACCATCTATTGACTTTTAGTCGTCCTATCTCCTAAAGGACATTGCAGTCGGGACGGACTATGCTGGAGCATTATGAATATATTGCAGTGTTATTGTTTGCAACTGTTTAAGTGCCTTCTTTAACCAATTCATTTAAAGTTTATTGTCGATTAACAGTCGCCCTTTAATATTATATAATAATATATATAAACTTTTGTTTGTATACGTCCGTACAAAGAACGGGAAAAAAGGAAAATAGGACAGCGTATTTTGTGTCAATCTTAAATCAATCGTAATAAATGCCTTTATACAGTTAAAAATGATGTCAAATTGATTCAGTTTGATAAGTTGTTTCAAAACTTGTCCAAAAAAGCAGGGTTATTATAAATAACAATGATGATTAATCTGTTAACATTTGCTTTTAAACTTTGGTTTGCAGCCATGTCTGCGATTACTCAAAACAATTGAGTAAATAGTATATATTGGAATATACTTCCATTGTCCATTTGGCATTAAAGGGACTGTACACGAGATTGGCAACAAAATTTTTTCTGTAACGAATCCCAGGACAATTATCTAATAGAATGTGTTACGCTTTGATATCATAATTGTAAAAAAGTAACAAAGTGTAAAAAAAAAATGTGTCGGAGACCGGGTTCAAGCCCCTGTCACCAAAATTGCAATCCAGCGTCGTATCCACTGAGCCACTCTAATTGTGTGACATATTTAAGCTATACACCTATCTCGGTAATATCACGTGATAACACCGACTAGCCAATCACGCTGGTAGACATACCCAGTAATCTTTTTAATGGAAAAATGCGAAATAACTGCTAAACTTAAATTAATTGTAAACTATACGGAACTTCAGTTAGTAAGTTTCAATTGCATTGTACACATCGATGCCAAGTTAATGTCAGTTTTCAACAATTTTCTTTTTTTTTCCCGCTATTTTATCATACGGAGTACAACCCCTTTAAGTTCAAAATGTTGTTCAAATGGTTTAAACCCCAATTATTTTGTGAAAACAAATATTCTACGCTTGCTTTGGTGTTTATAAAAATGAGAAAATGTTGTTGTTGTTTTTTTTTTTTTTTTTTTTTTCGCTCGCTCTCTCCATTTTTGTTGTAAAATTGCCGGCGAACAAAGATATAATTAGATGTGACCTTACGGAAACTACATATAAACTTTTATAAACACGTGTATCCTTAAACATGCTTTTGTCAAATTATGTATTTCTGTGACAAAAAAAATGCTATTGTATTCTATTTATTTTGTATAACTGTTGACGGCATCGGTGGCGGTATCAGCTAAATGAATTATTTAAATATTCCTGCACAAAACACACAATAAAGTTCTTTAATTTGATATAATAATTACTAATGATAATATTAATAATTACAATATTGCGCATTTGGGCTTAAAAACTGCATTTTGATTATATCTAATAACCGATATTTCTCGACAAAGCAGTTGTGTATGCTAAATATGTATATATACATACGATCTACTCTCGTTACGTCACTGTACATACATGTTTGCATACGTACTGCAATTGTATCGATTATGCAACGTTTGTATGAATAATTGTTCTGAACACTGTGTTATTAAATTATGAAAAAAATAAAACATTAAATCAATTTTATTTTTACTTTTTCTACAATTTAAACAAGTTCTCTTTTCAATTTATCACTGACGTCATTTGTTTCATCGACATCACATCCAAACGTCTGTGTACTATCAGACGAATTTGTAAGATGTTGGGTGTATTAAATTGTAAGAATATGCGTTCGTCAAAAGAAGCAAAGAAAGAAGTGTTTACAGTGTAGGGTTCATGCACATTTTGGAGGTTATTACAGTCTGCAGGGGCCCGTAAAATGATTTAGAGCCCGTGTTCATAGCACTAGGGCTTTAAAGTATTTATGGGCATAAACAGAGGGTAACGACCAAAGAGGATATATTTTCGCTATAATTGTATTGTAACCATACTAAACAACGTCCCTATATTCTGCAAAATCATGTTGAAATGAGAGGAAAAGAACACCTGATTAGTTTAAATTAACCTAACCCAAAACAAGCAGTTGTGTGACGTCATTTGGTAGTGACGTCAACATGTTTTTGTTAAATCTAAACATTTAAAGCAACATCGATGTCATATTTCGAGTGTTCGAAAAGCAAGTGAGTATGCTTTACAGAAATATTTTCAATTATACATGTATACCAACTCATGTAGGTTAAAATTCGGAATGATGATTTTGATTTTTTGCATTTTAAAGTTGCACTCTCAGAGATTGAACGTTTTGACAACTATTTTATTTTTTGTCTTGGAGCGGGCCAATTTTTGCGAAATTCCATGGAAACCAGTTATATAAGACTGCTGACAAAACTTAGATCGCAGAATTTTATATTTAAGTTCAAACGGTTGAGGCCATAAAACATTAATTTTCGACCAGAAATATAAAATTCTACGATCTGATTTTTTGTCAGCAATCTTATATCATTGGTTTGCAGACATTACGCAAAATGTTGCTCTTTCTAAGATCAAAATAAATTTAAAGTTGTAAAAATGGTATATCTGTGAGAGTGCAGCTTTAAATGAACTTTTGGAGATCCATGATCTGTCAATTGTATGTCACAAATATAAATCTATGTGTACTCAACGGGACAAGTTCAAGATGTAAAATAGTCATCAGAAACAAAAGTTTCAATATAATATGTATAACAAAAATCAGGTTATTAACGCCACGTGAAATCACTGAATAATACACGTTTTCTACTGGTAAAGCACGGTTTTGCTTGTTAATACACCTACATTAAATGACATTTTTGCTATAACTCACGTTAAACCTTCTTGCATTTGTAACAGGTATATCAATCAATAGAGAACTCACTATCCAAAGATGCTTTGGAAATCATAAACAAAACTAAGAAATGCCCTGAATACATTGAATTGACATTGGATAACTGCTCAAATGACCTCAAGAATTACTTCCAATCCTCAACATAGACTTACTACATCGTACCTCTCTGATCTCATTCCAGCTCATAACAACCAAGTCGCTCGCTGCGTTCTGCTAACGGTGTTCCAACAGTTCATAATATTGCGGTTCCTCCTTCTTACCCCTTACCATTCGGGATTTGAACAAACTTTTTCGGACGAACTGATCCACACTCCAGGCTTTTAAACGACAACGTCAAAGCTGAACGGTGCTAAGTCTGTCACATCACGTGCACGCCTTCGACTTGGGTACAGCACTCTGCTATTTGAACTTCATCGCCCCAATCTCACAGAATCACCAGTACGAATATGTGGGCAACCGACTCACAGCCATTTACGGAGTTCGAGATATACACAATTCAACAACCAACAATCATTTGTACGGCAACGAGCATTCCTCTTTGAAAGAAAACAAAGTTCTCTTCAAACGTCTTCAGAACTTCATTGCTGCATTTATGGAAAAAAATACTGATAATAAGATTGTAACCTTGTATTTAATAGCAGAAAGCGCAAGTTTTTAAAATGATTGGTGAATGCTAAAAGATTTACTGTGGTTTACTATAGTCTCATAAGGTAGAAATACCGTGTTTTATACTAATTTCTTTCAAATTAAACACGGTATCCTTCATAAGAACCATTGTTTTCGACATTTATTCATCCTTTTTGGAATATTAAAACACTATTATTAGCTGTGGTAAATCTTATTTGGGAGTAATAGTGCATCTTTAAGTGTCGTACGGATGATTCTTCGTTTACGGACTGCTGGCCAATATGTGTAACACCACTTCTTTTCTTTTTGAGTTAATAATCTTCTGTCAGTTCAGCATTTATTTTCGTATTTCATTGAACTGAATAAGTATGTTAATACTAAGAAATGTCGGAAAGCTATGTGGTTGCAAATGTATGTCAGACAAATGTGTATTAAAATGGCCCGCACGAAAAGGAAAGCAACACAATACCATATTGTCATTTAATCCATTGACTGTTGTGTTACATTGCATTTACCTGCGTGATTTTCGTAGAATTGGAAGCCGTAATAGGCCTTGGACATTGTTCCACATATCAAGGTCCGGCTGAAGTGTTGGCTACAGGGCTCGTCGAAACAGTGTGCCACTAAACAAATTCCTGGCTGAATTGATAGCAACAGGTTTCGTCCCAACATTGTGACACTAAACAAGGTCCTGGCTGAAGTGATTGCAATAGGTTTCGTCCCAACATTGTGCCACTAAACAAGGTCCTGGCTGAAGTGTTGACTTCAGGGCTCGTCCCAACATTGTGACACTAAACAAGGTCCTGGCTGAATTGTTTGCTACATGTCTTGTCCCAGCATTGTGACACTAAACAAGGTCCTGGCAGAAGTGTTGGCTACATGTCTTGTGACAACATTGTGACACTAAACAAGGTCCTGTCTGAAGTGTTGACTTCAGGGCTCGTCCCAACATTGTGCCACTAAACAAGGTTCTGGCTGAAGTCTTTGCTACAGGGCTTGTCCCAGCATTGTGACACAAAACAATGTCCTGGCTGAAGTGTTGGCTACAGGTTTCGTCCCAACATTGTGACACTAAACAAGGTCCTGGCTGAAGTGTTGGCTACATGTCTTGTCACAACATTGTGACACTAAACAAGATCCTGGCTGAAGTGTTGACTTCAGGGCTCGTCCCAACATTGTGCCACTAAACAAGGTCCTGGCTGAAGTCTTTGCTACAGGGCTTGTCCCAGCATTGTGACACAAAACAATGTCCTGGCTGAAGTGTTGGCTACAGGTTTCGTCCCTACATTGTGACACTAAACAAGGTCCTGGCTGAAGTGTTGGCTACATGTCTCGTCACAACATTGTGACACTAAACAAGGTCCTGGCTGTAGTGTTGGCTACATGTTTCGTCCCAACAGTGTGACACTAAACAAGGTCCTGGCTGAAGTGTTGGCTACAGGTTTCGTCCCAACATTGTGACACTAAACAAGGTCCTGGCTGAAGTGTTGGCTTCAGGTTTCGTCCCAACATTGTGACACTAAACAAGGTCCTGGCTGAAGTGTTGGCTACATGTCTCGTCACAACATTGTGACACTAAACAAGGTCCTGGCAGAAGTGTTGGCTACATGTCTTGTCACAACATTGTGACACTAAACAAGGTCGTGGCTGAAGTTTTGGCTACATGTCACGTCACAACATTGTGACACTAAACAAGGCCATGGCTGAAGTGATTGCAACAGGTTTCGTCCCAACATTGTGACACTAAACAAGGTCCTGGCTGAAGTGATAGCAACAGGTTTCGTCCCAACATTGTGACACTAAACAAGGTCCTGGCTGAAGTGTTGACTACATGTCTCGTCCCAACATTGTGACACTAAACAAGGTCCTGGCTAAAGTGTTGACTACAGGTCTCGTTCCAGCATTGTGACACTAAACAAGGTCCTGGCTGAAGTGTTGGCTACATGTCTCGTCCCAGCATTGTGACACTAAACAAGGTCCTGCCTGAAGTGTTGACTACATGTCTCGTCCCAACATTGTGACACAAAACAATGTCCTGGCTGAAGTGTTGACTTCAGGTCTCGTTCCAGCATTGTGACACTAAACAAGGTCCTGGCTGAAGTGTTGGCTACATGTCTCGTCCCAACATTGTGACACTAAACAAGGTCCTGGCTGAAGTGTTGACTACATGTCTCGTCCCAACATTGTGACACAAAACAATGTCCTGGCTGAAGTGTTGACTACAGGTCTCGTTCCAGCATTGTGACACTAAACAAGGTACTGGCTGAAGTGTTGGCTACATGTCTCGTCCCAACATTGTGACACTAAACAAGGTCCTGGCTTAAGTGTTGGCTACATGTCTCGTCACAACATTGTGACACTAAACAAGGTCCTGGCTGTAGTGTTGGCTACATGTTTCGTCCCAACATTGTGACACTAAACAAGGTCCTGGCAGAAGTGTTGGCTACATGTCTCGTCCCAACATTGTGACACTAAACAAGGTCCTGGCTGAAGTGTTTGCTACATGTCTCGTCCCAACATTGCGACACTAAACAAGGTCCTGGCTGAAGTGTTTGCAACAGGTTTCGTCCCAACATTGTGACACTAAACAAGGTCCTGGCTGAAGTGTTGGCTACAGGTTTCGTCCCAACATTGTGACACTAAACAAGGTCCTGGCTGAAGTGTTGGCTACATGTCTCGTCACAACATTGTGACACTAAACAAGGCCATAGCTGAAGTGTTGGCTACAGGTTTCGAACCAACATTGTGACACTAAACAAGGTCATGGCTGAAGTGTTGGCTACATGTCTCGTCACAACATTGTGACACTAAACAAGGCCATGGCTGAAGTGTTGGCTACAGGTTTCGTCACAACATTGTGACACTAAACAAGGTCCTGGCTGAAGTGATAGCAACAGGTTTCGTCCCAACATTGTGACACTAAACAAGGCCATGGCTGAAGTGTTGGCTACATGTCTCGTCACAACATTGTGACACTAAACAAGGTCCTGGCTGAAGTGTTTGCTACATGTCTCGTCACAACATTGTGACACTAAACAAGGTCCTGGCTGAAGTGATTGTAACAGGTTTCGTCCCAACATTGTAACACTAAACAAGATCCTGGCTGAAGTGTTGGCTACATGTCTTGTCACAACATTGTGACACTAAACAAGGTCCTGGCTGAAGTGATTGCAACAGGTTTCGTCCCAACATTGTGCCACTAAACAAGGTCCTGGCTGAAGTCTTTGCTACAGGGCTTGTCCCAGCATTGTGACACAAAACAATGTCCTGGCTGAAGTGTTGGCTACATGTCTCGTCCCAACATTGTGACACAATACAAGGTCCTGGCTAAAGTGTTTGCTACATGTCTCGTCCCAACATTGTGACACTAAACAAGGTCCTGGCTAAAGTGTTGGCTACATGTCTCGTCCCAACATTGTGACACTAAACAAGGTCCTGGCTGAAGTGTTTGCTACATGTCTCGTCCCAACATTGTGACACTAAACAAGGTCCTGGCTTAAGTGTTGGCTACATGCCTCGTCCCAACATTGTGACACTAAACAAGGTCCTGGCTGAAGTGTTGGCTACATGTCTCGTCCCAACAATTTGACACTAAACAAGGTCCTGGCTGAAGTGTTTGCTACATGTCTCGTCCCAACATTGTGACACTAAACAAGGTCCTGGCTGAAGTGTTTGCTACATGTCTCGTCCCAACATTGTGACACTAAACAAGGTCCTGGCTGAAGTGTTTGCTACATATCTCGTCCCAACATTGTGACACTAAACAAGGTCCTGACTGAAGTGTTTGCTACATGTCTCGTCCCAACATTGTGACACTAAACAAGGTCCTGGCTGAAGTGTTGGCTACATGTCTCGTCTCAACATTGTGACACTAAACAAGGTCCTGGCTAAAGTGTTGGCTACATGTCTCGTCTCAACAATGTGACACTAAACAAGGTCCTGGCTGAAGTGTTTGCTACATGTCTCGTCCCAACATTGTGACACTAAACAAGGTCCTGGCTGAAGTGTTGGTTACATGTCTCGTCCCAACATTGTGACACTAAACAAGGTCCTGGCTGAAGTGTTGGCTACATGTCTCGTCCCAACATTGTGACACTAAACAAGGTCCTGGCAGAAGTGTTGGCTAAATGTCTCGTCCCAACATTGTGACACTAAACAAGGTCCTGGCTGAAGTGTTGGTTACATGTCTCGTCCCAACATTGTGACACTAAACAAGGTCCTGGCTAAAGTGTTGGCTACATGTCTCGTCCCAACATTGTGACACTAAACAAGGTCCTGGCTGAAGTGTTGGCTACATGTCTCGTCACAACATTGTGACACTAGACAAGGCCATGGCTAAAGTGTTGGCTACATGTCTCGTCCCAACATTGTGACACAAAACAAGGTCCTGGCTGAAGTGTTGACTTCAGGGCTCGTCCCAACATTGTGACACTAAACAAGGCCATGGCTGAAGTGTTGGCTACATGTCTCGTCCCAGCATTGTGACACTAAACAAGGTCCTGGCTGAAGTGTTTGCTACATGTCTCGTCCCAACATTGTGCCACTAAACAAGGTCCTGGCTGAAGTGTTTGCAACAGGTTTCGTCCCAACATTGTGACACTAAACAACGTCCTGGCTGAAGCGTTGGCTACATGTCTCGTCCCAACATTGTGACACTAAACAAGGTAATGGCTTAAGTGTTGGCTACATGTCTCGTCCCAACATTGTGACACTAAACAAGGTCCTGGCAGAAGTGTTGGCTACATGTCTCGTCCCAACATTGTGACACAAAACAAGGTCCTGGCAGAAGTGTTGGCTACATGTCTCGTCCCAACATTGTGACACTAAACAAGGTCCTGGCAGAAGTGTTGGCTACATGTTTCGTCCCAACATTGTGACACAAAACAAGGTCTTGGCTGAAGTGTTGACTTCAGGGCTCGTCCCAACATTGTGACAATAAACAAGGCCATGGCTGAAGTGTTGGCTACATGTCTCGTCCCAGCATTGTGACACTAAACAAGGTCCTGGCTGAAGTGTTTGCTACATGTCTCGTCCCAACATTGTGACACTAAACAAGGTCCTGGCTGAAGTGTTTCCAACAGGTTTCGTCCCAACATTGTGACACTAAACAAGGTCCTGGCTTAAGTGTTGGCTACATGTCTCGTCCCAACATTGTGACACTAAACAAGGTCCTGGCTTAAGTGTTGGCTACATGTCTCGTCCCAGCATTGTGACACTAAACAAGGTCCTGGCTGAAGTGTTTGCTACATGTCTCGTCCCAGCATTGTGACACTAAACAAGGTCCTGGCTGAAGTGTTGGCTACATGTCTCGTCCCAGCATTGTGACACCAAACAAGGTCCTGGCAGAAGTGTTGGCTACATGTCTCGTCCCAACATTGTGACACAAAACAAGGTCCTGGCTGAAATGTTGACTTCAGGGCTCGTCCCAACATTGTGACACTAAACAAGGCCATGGCTGAAGTGTTGGCTACATGTCTTGTCCCAGCATTGTGACACTAAACAAGGCCATGGCTGAAGTGTTTGCTACATGTCTCGTCACAACATTGTGACACTAAACAAGGTCCTGACTGAAGTGATTGCAACAGGTTTCGTCCCAACATTGTGACACTAAACAAGGTCCTGGCTGAAGTGATTGCTACATGTCTCGTCACAACATTGTGACACTAAACAAGGTCCTGGCTGAAGTGATTGCAACAGGTTTCGTCCCAACATTGTGACACTAAACAAGGCCATGGCTGAAGTGTTGGCTACATGTCTCGTCCCAACATTGTGACACAAAACAAGGTCCTGGCAGAAGTGTTGGCTACATGTCTTGTCACAACATTGTGACACTAAACAAGGTCCTGGCGGAAGTGATTGCAACAGGTTTCGTCCCAACATTGTGACACTAAACAAGGTCCTGGCTGAAGTGGTTGCTACATGTCTCGTCCCAACATTGTGACACTAAACAAGGTCCTGGCTGAAGTGATAGCAACAGGTTTCGTCCCAACATTGTGACACTAAACAAGGTCCTGGCTGAAGTGATAGCAACAGGTTTCGTCCCAACATTGTGACACTAAACAAGGTCCTGGCTTAAGTGTTTGCTACATGTCTCGTCACAACATTTTGACACTAAACAAGGTCCTGGCTGAAGTGTTTGCTACATGTCTCGTCCCAACATTGTGACACTAAACAAGGTCCTGGCTTAAGTGTTGGCTACATGTTTCGTCCCAACATTGTGACACTAAACAAGGTCCTGGCTGAAGTGTTGACTACATGTCTCGTCCCAACATTGTGACACTAAACAAGGTCCTGGCTGAAGTGTTTGCAACAGGTTTCGTCCCAACATTGTGCCACTAAACAAGGTCATGGCTGAAGTGTTGACTACATGTCTTGTCCCAACATTGTGACACTAAACAAGGTCCTGGCTTAAGTGTTTGCAACAGGTTTCGTCCCAACATTGTGCCACTAAACAAGGTCATGGCTGAGGTGTTGGCTACATGTCTCGTCCCAACATTGTGACACTAAACAAGGTCCTGTCTGAAGTGTTTGCTACATGTCTCGTCCCAACATTGTGACACAAAACAAGGTCCTGGCTGAAGTGTTGGCTACATGTCTCGTCCCAGATTGTGACACTAAACAAGGTCCTGGCTGAAGTGTTTGCAACAGGTTTCGTCCCAACATTGTGACACTAAACAAGGTCCTGGCTGAAGTGTTGGCTACATGTCTTGTCCCAACATTGTGACACTAAACAAGGTCCTGGCTTAAGTGTTTGCTACATGTCTCGTCCCAGCATTGTGACACTAAACAAGGTCCTGGCTGAAGTGTTGGCTACATGTCTCGTCCCAACATTGTGACACTAAACAAGGTCCTGGCTGAAGTGTTTGCAACAGGTTTCGTCCCAACATTGTGACACTAAACAAGGCCCTGGCTGAAGTGATTGCAACAGGTTTCGTCCCAACATTGTGACACTAAACAAGGCCATGGCTGAAGTGTTGGCTACATGTCTCGTCCCAACATTGTGAGGTTTCGTCCCAACATTGTGCCACTAAACAAGGTCATGGCTGAAGTGTTGACTACATGTCTTGTCCCAACATTGTGACACTAAACAAGGTCCTGGCTTAAGTGTTTGCAACAGGTTTCGTCCCAACATTGTGCCACTAAACAAGGTCATGGCTGAGGTGTTGGCTACATGTCTCGTCCCAACATTGTGACACTAAACAAGGTCCTGTCTGAAGTGTTTGCTACATGTCTCGTCCCAACATTGTGACACTAAACAAGGTCCTGGCTGAAGTGTTGGCTACATGTCTCGTCCCAGATTGTGACACTAAACAAGGTCCTGGCTGAAGTGTTTGCAACAGGTTTCGTCCCAACATTGTGACACTAAACAAGGTCCTGGCTGAAGTGTTGGCTACATGTCTTGTCCCAACATTGTGACACTAAACAAGGTCCTGGCTTAAGTGTTTGCTACATGTCTCGTCCCAGCATTGTGACACTAAACAAGGTCCTGGCTGAAGTGTTGGCTACATGTCTCGTCCCAACATTGTGACACTAAACAAGGTCCTGGCTGAAGTGTTTGCAACAGGTTTCGTCCCAACATTGTGACACTAAACAAGGCCCTGGCTGAAGTGATTGCAACAGGTTTCGTCCCAACATTGTGACACTAAACAAGGCCATGGCTGAAGTGTTGGCTACATGTCTCGTTCCAACATTGTGACACTAAACAAGGCCATGGCTGAAGTGTTGGCTACATGTCTTGTCACAACATTGTGACACTAAACAAGGCCATGGCTGAAGTGTTGGCTACATGTCTCGTCCCAACATTGTGACACTAAACAAGGTCCGGGCTGTAGTGTTGGCTACAGGTCTCGTTCCAGCATTGTGCCACTGAACAAGGCTAAAGTGTTTGCTGAAGGGCTCTTCTCCGTCACCGTAATGAATTGCGCGGACAAAGTGCCAAACATATGTTGTTGTTTTTTAAAATGCCCGATTTATAATTCTGAGAAATGTTTGCAGTTATGTAACATATAATGAATGACTCTAACAAATGTCAATTCCTCAGACGTATGCAATTTATCTTTCAGGAACCAATTTCCACCACATTGTAAGGACATTTATGGCCTCTAACAAAGAAGAATAGTTACCCCCACGGCCTTGTTAAATGTCACATATTTCCTAGAAACAATTAAAGGCAAGTGACACATGTGGTGTAAAGGCGTCTAAACTGTACTTATTTTCCGATATAAAACAGCAGTGAACTTTCTGGTATATGTTTCGATAAATAATTACTCCCAACAGGAGAAAGTAATTCAATAAATCGTGCCGTAAATTGTGATCTTGTAAATGACGTCAATGCAAATCAAAGAGACACGATGATTTATCATTTGCTGAGCGAAGATAATGAGTGTCCACTTGTTAGTTCGACAGAGCTACTGGGTAGAATTGTAATTTGGTAAATATTGGTAAAGATATCAGTACCCAAATTCAAACTTTTAAGAATAGTACACGATGACACGTGTAACTAGCACTATTGCTTTAGTTATTGCATGCAGACTAGTATTGTCATATAAATGTAAATGCACGACTAGCCTGGACTCGCTCTTAATTGGATACAAAATTGAAAACAAAGAGAAGAATACATGTATTTTCAACACCATGTCAAATAGGTTACTGCATTTACTAGTCTTATTTCCTCAGAAGTATTTTAAATAACAGTTAGATAACATGGAGTAAGATTTTAATAATTAAGATTGGGCGGAGTGAGCGGAGCAAACGAACCCTTTTTAATGATTAAGATATAATTCAGGTCATCTTACTGACTGAGAATACAACTTATTGGCTGAAACACTGTAAACGCAAACTCTGAGGCAGGGAGTGTGTATCGGATGTTATGCAGTAGGCAGACCTATAAAAACCCGCGAAAGTTGAAATTCTTTATGATTAAGCCTAGAACTTAATGCGTGCCTTTTTGCGAGTCCATTGGCAAAGAATGTAGGTTGAAAAGTAAATGAGTTTCCTCTTGTATGCTGACACTTTAGTTATAAATACACTTTATCATGGCGGGCAATCATTGGTGCCAAGTTGTAGTGCCAATGAGTGGTAAATGGACGTAAACAGGAGTGTGATCTCTTATTTTTCATTTTCAGAGGTTTAAACGAGAAAAATTATAAGCTATAAATATTAAGCTCTAGCTAGCAATTTCTATACGACAGATTTAGAGTTTGTTTAGAACGTTTACATTTAAAACAACACATATTCAATCTTAAGTGGGACATAATGCCAAGCTTTTTTACTCGTATTAGCCTCAGAAAAAGACAATAACAAAAGTTACATACTTAGCACCGTTTTCCTTTTTTCATTCATTTGCATTACAACGAAAGACGAATTGGAGCAACTTTAACGCATAACAAAATGTTGTGGCACCAATGAATGGCCGCCATGTAAATACAGATATAGGAGTTCACAGCCCATTACTTAAAATCTCATTTTCAATTCCATATGACTAAATACCTTAATTGAATGTTTTATTCAAAATTTATAGAATAGCATATCATAAGACAGAAGGCATATCATAACGTTGTGACAACATTGTAGCAACGTCATCGCTAACGTAATGAATGTGAAGGTTTTTTAACGTTTAAACAACGATACGTTGGCAACCAATACAAAACCTTCCTACAACATTTTTACAGCGTTGAGACAACCCTGCATTACATGTATAGTAAACGTTGTACCGACGCTTTATATTCGTTGCTTCAGATTCATAACGTTGTTATATCATTATGGACTACCGTTGCAACAATATCAAACAGTTTTATAGCGCTGTATGTCAAGTGAAAGATGGAACTATGTTGATGAATCAAAATAAGCAAAAGAATCATACTCACACTGTTGTTGTAGTTTTTAAATTATTCCAAATAAATCTTATTTAAATTAATTTGAAGCAAAGGGGCAATATTGTGACGGTCAAGCGATTATGTGGTAGCACGAGGTATTACTTTTGACTCTAATCACATAGATATTAGTACAAAGTCTGGAATAACAGTTCATATACAATTTATTTGCATATAACTCACTAAACATTACTCCCAGCAATTCATATTATGCAAATATCAATACCATTTCATCAGTTATTTCATTCTTAGAATTAAACTTAAATATCAAAGCCAAGCCAAAAATACAATGTAATCCCATCACATTACTATGCATACAGCATAGGAGTTCTGTTTATTTAGTAAACCTAAATAATAAATATGCACCTTGACTCAAGAAAATTTCTTGCCAGAACTCCTGATGTAAGAAAAACATAATGTTATAACATGAAAACGAGTTCCGCTAAAATTAGCGTAACTTGGCAGAAAAAAGCGTGAAACTGCAAGATTTTGGAATGAAAGAACATGAGGCTGCGAAAAATGAAGGAATTAAGTAGCGGAATTCCGCAAGTCACTGCAGAACTATCTGGCAGAATTTACTAAATTTAGTTAAACATTTGGATTTTTGGCTTGCAATCAATTAACAATACATTAATACATCAATTGCCTGTTTAAATGCATATTTTCACAAGATGAAAATATATAAACTCATCAAATAGTAAGTTGACAGCTACAATAACATCATCTATACATGTATCGTCTGAAGTAAACAAACAATACGTCAACACATGAAGTGGTGACGCAACAGCAAAATAGCACGAGATAAAGATGGCGGACACTATGAAACGATACGAGAACTTTGTCAGAATTTACAACTATAATGGAACAATTACTTAAAGACAGTTAACAATGGATTAATATAACAACATCCTGGAGGTCAGTTAAACATATAGTAATATTTAGCGGTTTGTACAGAAAATCCTAAATTATCATTATAATCGTAAAATGCTTTTACCGTAAACATTCGGATTCAGAAAAAGCCTTTACTCACAATATGATATTGTCACTTAAAAACATGAGCATTTTTTTATTTGAAATCGCTTACAAGTATCTACTTGTTTAGTATTTCTAAAAGGAACCTTAAAAAGTGTCCGGAATAAGGCAACTGTCCAGAATTATATAATGTAAAGTTAAGTTTTGTTTATAATGTTTTTGGAGGAAAGAAAAATATATAATTCGAATCTGACGTTCTTAATCATGCACTTAATATTGGTCAAGTTGACATGTACAATACAGTTATGGCGTTAAGTGAATAAGCTTAACCATCCTCGTGGCATATATGTAATAGTAACTTACTCAACGTGCATTAATCAAACAAGGTATCACATTGTACTGCGTCTATCACAACGACCAGGACATAGGATAATGTTGTTTTTAGTTTAAAAAAAAACGCGAAAAAAATCGATCGAAGTTTTTAACAAAACGTTAAGATAACGTTGTCCCATCCCTTAAATTTCATCATTATTTTCATACATTTTAAAATCAGTATCAGATGCTTGCCTTCAATTATTCATTTCAGTGCTCACAATTCGAAAGATAATTAGTAAGAAATAGTAACAAATGAATTTAGGCACCAACAAAAAGAAAAAAAGACATGCAAACTAGTAAGCATTGTAGAGAAATACTGTTTTGTTGTTAGGAGCACTTGTTGTTTTGCTATGTTTAAAAATATATATACGAATGATTATACATTGTACATGTACACCATTAAACGATCTGAAGGCACAGGGTTCCGGCCAGCAGACAAACAAATTCAATGTGATATTCGACGTATAATAACATGCATTTAGTACACTATGTGAGTCCATATCATGTTCGTTTCATTTTAAATGGCTTCAATGCGACTGTATGTGTAGAAAGTTCGATAATGTATCGAAATTATACCGAAAATCATATTATATATGCGATTATATTTGCGCTTTAGAATACAGCTTTATAAAATGTTTAATACCTGTTCTTATTAAATTAAAAAAAAAAAAAAACATATACTGCAATAATTCTAACAGCATAAGTTATCTGCAAGCAATGCCCGTCCAAATGTGAGGTCACCAGGTATAAAACATTTGCATTACTCCCAACGGCTAATTCCCAATTACAACCTTTATTCGTTTAAATGATAGCAACACAGATCGAAGGCCAATGCCATGCGGACAATCACAGAGACAGGCAAGAAAACACATGCACGACTTGTATTATTACTGGAAGAGATAGGGACCATCTGACGCAAATGGCAATTCCATAATGATTAACTTAACTGGAACTCTGTTTATCTGCTTCTTAACAGTACATTTCAATAAAGTCGTGCTTAAGTGCTTATTTACTCACATGAGTTCGGTCAGAGGCTTCACCTTGTTAGTGCGGGCTTCCATTGACTATCTCTAATTTGATTACCTCGCAGGAATGCACCCTGTCTTGATTGGAATTAATGTCACCGCTGTTGACGTCATTCAATGTAAATCGTGAGACTCGGGGACTTTGCACTGGTGGAAAACAAGACGGCTGTGGGAATCTGGTTCAATACACTGTGAGTATTCTCCTCGGAAATTGTGAGGGCTGATAGAACGCTTGCAGGGATGTAAATCTCCTTGAGAAATCATTTCGACGTATGTTGCATAATATGACAGTCATTAAACCGAATCTCCCTAGGGTGTCCGCGTTTCTTGTGCTATTACTCCACTTCGCGAGTAAGAAGCGCACTTTAGGTGGCTTATGGTGACTTGTTAATGGTCTTAAGACGATGCCAGACGTTTTAGTTAATCTAATATGAGACGATTTTATGGGCATAAAAGTCGGGCCTTTCTGAAAAATTCGAGACAGTGAGGACTGTGTGTAGGGTATTAAAAAAAGCACTAAAACATCTCAGATTTATACACAAACATTGAACAGCATTGTTACAATAATCATACATTCTAAAGATGTATAACCAGTCTTACAGTCAACACAGATATGACTGAATACACTACAAAACTAAGTATTATGTATTACTAAGTAAGTAAATCCTTTTATATACTTATCTATACATATTTTCATGTTGTATGCCCTATTATTTTTATGAGCACAAGTACAGATTATAAGACGCAACAAAAATGTTGCTAACCCTACCGACCCATTTTTTTTCCTTCCGACCATATTATATTTTATATTTGAAATTTTGTACGAAAGTGATAGAGCTTGATATAGGTCTTGGGGTTTGATACAGAATTCCGGTTTTCAAAAAAGAAGTGATGTTAGAGGAAACAAAGAATATGTTTGGGGGCAAATGGATTAACAAAGACAATCAAGTTCGTTTTAGTCATATATCGTTGGTTTCTAAAAACAAATGTGTAAACTATAAAGTTTTAATAAGTTGTTATTAGTATACATGTACCTCACTTCTTTTATATACAATATATATATAACAAACTTCAGCGGGAAACAATGTTCACTTTTACTCCGCACTGTTAGGCGCTAGAGCATTGTAACTCGCTGACGTTGGTACGATACGATACGGGTTTTACATTCAACTGTTGCGTCTGTGCCACTTAGGCGCTTTGTCTATAATTTGATTTCAGACGACAGAAGCAAAGGCAAGGTTTGCAACAATTTGTCAAATATGTCATGCTATGTAACTTTAGCAAAATACTAGCCCCATATTTGAAGAGAAATAAAGTAAGTTTTTTAGTTGTAATAAATAGAATATTAATTGTCCCTCTTGAAGGAAACAGTGGGAGGCAACATTTGTATAATGCTAGTGATGCAGATGCAGTTATGCTCGATTAGTATTTGTATTGCTCTTTACGGTTACACTTTCTTCGAGCAAAATATGTGCTGTCGTTAAAGAAAAACAAACCTGTTTTTAACGTTTTCACAGCAGTTTTGATCTCCCAAAATTGAAAATGTAAACTGATTGATGTCTTATAGCATTGTTCGCAAAAAATAAAGTCAAGGAAACGTTGTTAGCTTTCAAAAAAGATTGTTTGAAAGTTTATTTAATAAATTTGTGACTTGTGGTATTTCTAAAAATATTATAGACACCTGTTGCAGCTTAACACTGCACTCTCACAGATGGACAGTTTTGACTGTTCTGTTATTTTTTGCCCCGGAATCAGCTGTTTTTGGCAACCAATGCCTTAAAATCATTCATACACGATCAGATCTTGTGTGGAAAACTGCAGAAAAACTTATTTATCTTTAAGCGTCAGTAACGCGTTTAGACATAAAACATTAATTGTCGAACGTACATATAAAAAACTACGATGTGATCTTTTGTCGTCAGTCTTATATCATTGTTTTCCAGACATGCACGCAAAAATTGTCTCACTCCAAGACAAAACAAGTTGTAAAAACAGTGAGTCTGCGAGAGTGCAGCTTCTATTATGTGTGCACATCATAAAATTGTTCACGCTTAAAACCTCACAACGATGCCGTTAATCACGTTGTTAACTTGAAAAAGTTTTAAATAATCGGCCCATTGTTTGTGTTTGGTATTTCAAACAATATATTTTTGTTGTATCTTTATTGTTAAGAAGACACAAAATAAATACTACTAATAACTACCTTTGTATCTAGTGCGAGATGTTTCTATGCTGGCAAGCAATTTCGCAAACCACTGAACGACCAATTTATAAAACCTATTAATGACTAAATTGAATATTAGCGGTCGTTTTATTTGAGATTAAAAGAAAATCCGTCAGACGATTCCATTTGCGGAGACATGAGTTCTTTGTTTACTTTATCTTAGTTCATGTCACATCCTTGTCAAAACATATGTTTCGTATGTCTAATGCAGACTTGTGTCCTGGACATTTTTTGTAATGAATGTCCACGCAGACCCAGACGACTTGGTCCAGCAGACGTCACATATCACATATTAAAAGTAGGCCACGTGCAATTGATGGGATGCAAACTCGCTTTGACAACATATTAAATGAAAGCGAAAATATTCCAAGTGATAGTAAACAGAGATGTTTATATTTTTATCACTTATAACCTCCGATTTTTTTGTTTTGACCTTCTGAAAACTGCATTCTTTGGTCGACGTATTTCGCCCTTTTTTAGGACGGTTCTTCGAAAATATGTTGCAAATGAACTTTCTTCCTTATATTCGTCCTATTACTCAAAACTTACATAATAGTCAAGTCTGTATCTACATAAATCTCGAGCGTTCGTACAATTTGATACAGTAATGAAGAAGAACATTCAATTAATAAAAGCTATGCAATTGATAAAACTTAAAAAGTATTCTTGTACACACTTGCCAATATCTATACTGTGTCATTTCATTAAAAACGTTAATATTTGTAGAGAGAAAACGTTACGTTCATATTATATAACTCATTGTTTATTTCAATCGTTTGCTTTTATTGGATTAGCACAACGTCATTTAACCAAATTTAAATGGTATACGGCGTTCCTGAAAATACACTTAAAGAGACAGTTTTGTCTTTGGGTTAAATTATATTTCCCCCACTACGAGTAATTTGACATGATTTAATGTTTTATGTTTATAAAATACTGTAAATCTTTTATTACAAGTTGAAATTTTGAAATTAACATTTTTAAAGATATGTTTGACTGTTTTTCTCAAAAAAACAATTGATCAAAATAGTGTTGGCCTAATTAAAACGTGCTGACCTAGATTACGTCAGAGCTCGCGAATCAAGGTACTAGAATCAAGATGGCGGCCTAGTTTCACTGTCTGTACGCTGTTGACATTATTTATGTGAACTGTTGACCGTTTGTTCTTAAATACTTGTGGAAATATTGATAAATAAATGGCATGTCTGACAAAAGTAGTTAAATTATTTCATTGTTTTGCTCAACTTTATCATTTTTTATTTATTCCTTACATCCGCGAATCATGGTTAGTCGAGGATAATCAGTCTATTGGAATATTGTTGTATAATAGATTTCTTTTTTTTGTGGAAAAAAATATATACCTGGTAAAGCTGTTTAATTATAAAAAAATACCCGGTAAAGCTGTTTAATTATAAAAAAATCAAAGAGTGATTTTCATAAAACTTACCTTAGCCAAAAGGATGTTCCATTTTCTTCATTTCTTTGGTGAAAATGCATAAAAATGCAGTGATATTGAACAATGACCTTCTGTTGTTGACATATAAACCATGACAAATGTTTAACAAAGGGCAGCAACTCTTAAACTTTAAAACATTTTTTACTGTCATGGTATGTCATAGCATGCGTTATTGCATGCATCAATTACCTTTTCATTTTGTATACTTCTCTAAATATTGTTTATATAATCTATATCAGTTAAATTTGCTTGAGCTTAAGGTTTTATTGTGCTGTTTCAGACATATTATCTTCATTTGAAATTTAGTCTGGTCTTTTTCTGTAAAAATCTTAGATATACTGGGTAGAGTTCTATAATTTTAGCACAATAATGTGTTCATATTATCATTTTTATGTATTAAATAATGTTTTTATGGTATTCTGACTTTATTAACTGCATTTTTTAGTCATAATGAATATGTAGGCAATAGTAAAAGCTTCTGATAATTTTCGGCGGCCATCTTGGACGCCATCTTGGAAAGCAATGTTGCACCACTGTGTTCGCAACTGCAACATGCATTTTTGTAAACTACAGACTTAGTCCGTTATTTTGATATATAGAAACCCTTGTTTACAGACACAGACCGGTATGGTGTCAGATTTACCAGCATATGTGCAGGACTAAATGGTATACGGCGCTACTAGTATCGGCTATTCATTTATACAAGCGTCTATAACCTTCCTTAAACAATGAGCTGCAGAAGAGTTCACTAATTTTTAAGTGTGATGAATTATATTTTGAATTGTAATTATAAATTCGCTCATTCCCAAATAGAAATTGCATCGTCGATTTCGATCTTTGAAGAGTTTGTTTAAACAGTATTGATTTGACTTAACTGTTCAAGTTAGATATACGAACATTAAACACCGTCAAGCAAATACAATGAAGAAATTCATTGTTACACAAAAAAAACATCACAAAAACGCATAGTTGTACGTATGGGTATATTGACAGAACTGAAAAGAAAGCTTTAAGCTTCTGCAGTACCAAAATTCCTGCTTTTGAATACATTGCGAATATTGAAAATAAGAATGCAATATCTAGTCTTTCATTGAATGCAAAATAAAAACAAAAATATTATATTTTTTTTATTTTACAGGACGAGAGAAAAGTTGGAAATGTCAAAGTAGAGGAGAAAGGAGAGTAGTGTGAGAAGTCAATACCATCATGTATACTCGTGGGTCTGTCCCTATTTAGTTAGACAAGCTCAGAATCGGTTTGATTGTCGAGTGTGTGTAAGGACATGTTTTAAGTAAGCAGACTTCATCTGGTCCGTGGCGTCGTTTGAACAAAAGCAGGAGGAGTTGGAAAGCCACTAGATACAGATGGCCTGTCGTTTGTCATTGTAAAATGGACATTGGAAGGTATCTTCAATATCCCGGCACAATGACGTTCTACAACAGTATTAGAAAATAAATATTCGTTCGCAATGCAAACGTAGCCTTGCATGATTGACACTCGACTTTCGATATCCGTCGTAATTAAACTGTGGAACAGTTTTGTTTCCGCGTGATTTTTGCTTGTTCCTGAACGTATGGGAGGCCATTTCATTAGGTTTTTGTAGAAGGAAGAGGCGCGTTTGATAGAAGCCGCGACTTTCATGAAATGTTGCTGCGACTTCTCGAATTCCGAAGATGATAAGATGTGGCTTTGCCAATATGTAAGGGAATCATAGACGACAGTAGTCCATATAAACACCCGCTTCAGAGTCTTTTACGATTTTTGATTTGGCGACTCTATGCCATATCCCACTTGTTGTTCTCCTAGCCAAGAATGACAGATCCCAGCGCTAAGTATATTGAGCGGAAAAAACGGGCATCTTCTAGATGGTTCCAAAATGGCGATGCTTTGTTGACAAAAGTCGATCTGAATAAGTGTTTCATCTAAGAATATTTTACGTGTTTTTATTTAACAATGCGGTCTTAAATTGTGGAGTGACAGTTGAAAAATATATTTTACATTGGTATGAATCAGTCGGCTTGTGGCGTTTAGGGAACAAAATGAATATCTAAATGTTTAAAAAGTTCCCTAAACGCGCATTATTGTGGCTAAGACGACAGGTATGGTAGTGTCAATGAGTGGAACATGTTATAGAACACAAGATGAGTTCCTGTTTACGTCTTATATCCTTGAGAGACTCGAGGTCAGTTTCCATATTATAAAGGCTGTTAATATACACAAGACGTATTTCACCACAAAAATGCAGCTTTACATTGATTCTCTCATGGTCATCCATCCCTGCTTGCGAAGGATTGTCAAATGCAACATCATCATACTCAAACAAAGGTCATATAAACGTTGTATAAAGTATTGTCAGGGACATATTTGAAAGACCACATCATATGTATACGTTAGCGGGCCCTTTGCTAGATGGACCAAGGAACAGTGAGACTCCCAAATCTTTGTAGGGTGTAACCTTTTTGATTTGTATGTTATGCATTAAGACAGGTGGATTGACTGGTTTGTTGAATAGAAAAATTCTATAGAAATAAAGCCAAGTTGTGTTCTTTCGACGGATACCAACCATTTTTCCCATGTATGAATCTTACCAATGTCGTCGTTCAGTTGACTATCTGCAAGAATATAATCTACAATAATGTACAACGCAGTATCACCTGCAAAAAAGACCATGAAGAAGACCTTGTGACTGTATATAACGAATAAAGATATTTATATATACAAGAAAGAGAATCAGTCCGAGATCATTCATAACCCGATTTTGTGCTTGAACGTCGTATCTGTCTTTTAGAGTTAAGTCTTTAAGACTATTTAATATTTTCAACAAATGTATTTTCGGGGCGGAGTAATATAACTAGAAATGTAAGTTGAGGCAAAATTTGCCAGGGCGTTAAACATATACCAGGTGTAGACCACTCTTGTGATTACAGAAATGCTTTATGGTACAGGAAGATGGGGCATACATTGACGGCTTATAATGTTGTTATTTCGGTTTTATGTCATTGGCGTTGACCCTGTGTTATTGAACGGGGTTTAAGTTTAAACTTTCGACTATTGGACTTGTTTCTGTAGTTTTTCATATAAATATTATAACAAAGCGATTTCGTGAACCTGTTATTGTTTGTAAAATGTATACCATGCAAAAGTACATTTTGATTGAACATATTATGTATACCTGGTATTCATTTCTGTCCACGATTTAATTATAATTTGATTATGTTATTTGCTGAAATAGTAATCCGTAGTAAGATAAAAACAAAGCGTTAGACAATTAAATGGGCACCATAATATTATTTCCGATATACTGCCCATTGAATACGATCGTGACCTAAATTCGGTAAAGGGGCTTCCACGGTGCACAAGTTTGACGGACCAAAACATAAAATGTTTCAAAAATGTTCATTTAGTTTTTAGGTTCAATATTTACTACCGACCGTTACGAGCATTGATTTCTTAATGGGCGTATTTTAACTATTTTTGCAATGTTTATCACAATTGATTGATTGGTTGAAATCTTAAATCAAGAATTATGAATATTAACAGAACAGAACAGAACAGAAAATTTATTGTTAACTTGAACATATACAGTTCATCGTTGTTACAATAACATAACACATGGCATGGCAATAGTTGATAAATGCGAGAGTGCATTATACATATATACATATATGAACTAGCAATGATTTCAACATGTTAAAAGTTAAGCATTATTATTCAAAGCAGTATATCGTAGCTTAAAAGCATGTTTGCAATACAAAGCTAGTTTTCGTAGACATGCAGCATTTTCCGAGTTTAATAATTGAATGAATTTAAACATGCTTGGTCTTGCATAGTAAAATTTGGTTATGTATTTTTTCCTAATGTCATTATATTTCGGACAAATCAAAACAAAGAGATATTCATCTTCGATATCATTATGAACACAAAAAACACATTTACGTTGATTTCTTTCAATATTAACATATCTTCCTCTTTCAACATTTAACATATGAGAGGACAATCTTAATCTAGCAATAATATTCCTAAGTCTATAGCTATACAATTTATCTATATATACGATGACATATGTATAGTGCATTTTAGTTCTCTGTATAACACTAGTGAACTTAATGAGTTTATATCATTTTTCCAATGTCCAATAAACGAGTCGATTTACCTTCTTCTAAAATTAGGAATAAAATAATCAATATTAATCGACTCCTTATATAACCATACTTCATTGAATCCTGCATATTGTAATATAGTACGTACATCAGAACACCAATTGTTTGAATTTGCGTTATTTTCCGCATCATATCGAAGGCTTTGCAATGTATTGTATAAAATGCAATTGTCTCTTTTAAATTGATACAGTTTAAGAAAATATTAAACAATTCGTACATGTCTAGTAACATACACAATATTAATGAGGTAAACAACAATAATAATACAATACGAAGTAATTCATTCATTATTTTTATGTATGCCATTAATTTTCGTTCATTGTAATTATGATTGATGCTCATTATAAATCTCGACTATCAAGACGCTCGAATAAAATCCGGGTTTAACTTTCCAGCTTTATTGTAGCTAATTTGCAGTGCATTCTTATATAAAATCATTAAGGTGAAATGAAAAAGACAAAATTAAAAGCATAAAACAGCATTTGTTTTCCTTCTATTCAATTTTCTGTTAAAAAACATAATGAAAGTCTAATTTAAAGATGAAAATTACCAATAATACGACTAACGCACAATATAAGCCATGAACGATACATGTATACACGATCTTGTTATTCCCAAAAACTAATTCTTTTTTTTCGAGTACCCGAGTACTCGATCGAAAGATTGTCCGAGGACTCGAGTACCAATTTTACTAATCGTTGCCATCCCTAATATTTAGCAAGCAGTATTCAAGCATCCGTTGCAACATTTGTTGGTGTAACAAGAAGTTGGGCAAATTGTACGAAAGAAGATTTTATCAGAGTTTCAATCAAAAAGCATTTGCATTTTTCGGAAATATGTTGATGCAAAATGAAAACGTTTTTTGTCAAAACATTCAAGACATTCCGATAAACAATAGATTGGGGCTTTGTGGTGATTGCAGCTATTTTAGGCAGGATATTTGATTTTTTGTAACCAGGAAATACATTAAATAAAGTTTTTTTTTTCATAATGTTATTGATTATCTTTATTATTTGAATATCATATAGATCCCACAAAACATTTCTGATTGTAAGTCTTGGGCATTTTGACACAAAAACATTTTTAAATGATTGACAGACATTTCCGACAAAATGCAAATGCTTTTTCATCCAAAATCCGGTAAAATATTCCTTTCTAAATTTTGCTAATAACTCCTTATTACCCCCAAAACATGTTGTAAAGGATGTATGTTTTACTTCTGAAAGTAAATGTTCCTCAAAACAATGTTAACATGAACTTTTGTAATATTTTAATTTTTGGCCTACCCCATTTAGTTTTGCACTGTGGAAGGCCCTTTAAGGGAGAAGAACTATCAAGGGACCACACCTCGAGGTATGCAAATGGAAACCACACTTACAGGTCCGAGACAAGTCGTTTTATAGAGTTTAAAGGGACTAGACACCAGATGGTTTCAAAATCGTCAAATACAGTATTCCCTCATAGAAGCCTTGAATTGACAATAGGGGCTAGTATGAGGCTGATAATTCATCACTTTACATGATAAAAATAATATTTTGTTGTTGTCTCAGTTGACCCGTTTAAAATAGCGTATATTAAATGGTTTTCCAGTTTAAAGTGTGTATAGTTAGCATGTGAAAAATCATGTGATTAGTACATGTTCATATACCGACGCTATTTTTAAATTAAATGCGATTCACGCTGTACAAAGACACAGTAAGATATCGAATTGGAAAAATACTCAAAAGCTTCGAAAGATACATGTGTTACATCAGCAATTATGATTCAGTGCGTTGTACACAACGATATTAATGTAATGTTAGTTTTTGACGATTTGCTTTTTTTTCTTGCAGTTGTACCATATGGTGTCTAGTCCCGTGTTAATTGAACACGTATCAGAAGTGTAACAGACACTCACCATGAAACACACCAGACAATAAACACAGTTTTAATACAGTATCAGTAAATATTTTATATGTTTTAGGGTAACTATCGTCTGTAGAAAAAGATAGGATTTGAGAGCTATTAACGCGTAGGTGAGTAAGAGAAACTTGAACTAAATGTCAGTTTTATTGATGGCTTTGATGTTAATGATATAACCTGTGCATAACCGTATTGTTAAAAACTGACATCTGATAGGTTCAAGTATTTCATCCAATACCGCTTTGAGCTTTTTAACGTTTTACCAACGTGCATCCAATACAATTCCAACACCTTCTTTCGAGTTGTTTGTTATTATTATTTGACATATTTAAAATTTTGAATCTTACAAAGTAACCAAATACAAGTTAATCATTTATTATTGCTCAGAATTAAACTAACAAACATTAATGTTGACATTATTAATGACGTGTTCGTATACCAAGCGTTACTTGATTGGCTTAAAAATATCTCCCCTTTTCGTACTGTTTGTTGACGTTACAGAACCTACATTCACTGTAATGTATACGTCCAAGCCAAATAAGTACGTTTTATGACCTACAACAATACGTTTGTGTCTCCTTTCATTTAGGCTATGCGCGTGACGTCACAACAAGCTTAAACGTTGTAAACACGTCCAATTTGACGGATTGAGCAATTTCCGTACACTGAACACGGCGTGACGTGTTGCAAGCGGGCGTTGAATGTGCTTCATAGGCACATTTTAATGCTTCAATTCATAGGGACAAAATATGATGAAACAGTTTCTTGATGAATTGTTGAATATTTGATATTTTCAATTTGCAATTCAAAACGTGATGTAAATATAGACAAAAGTACGTTTTAAAATATTAAAAAATATTCAAATCGGCATGGGCGTTTTACGTCATATGAATACAGAAGTCATTTTTATAGAAGCATTAAAACCAATAGTGTGGGTCAATATCCATTTGTTCGTGATGTCTTTAAACTGGATCACATGAAGTACGCATTGATGCAACAAATTCAATGGAAAATAAGAGCTTAAAATACACATTGTCTTAATGGAACTTGAATATTGAAAAATAAAAATCCTGACTTCTTATATGTCTATATATATGAATCGTTCATAATATCTAATCACAATAGATAATTGTACATGCAACAATTATGTCCAAATGATGTAATAAACAATCACAGGTCAACCACATTCATTTTTTAACGATTTCATTTCACGATATCTATTAAGTAATGACCAGTGTGTTTCCACTATCGCGCAAGTGTAAGAACGTTTTCTTTGTAAAAGGCACTCGCTCATGTCTTTGGATCAAAAATGAGTTTTCTCCTAGACTATATGAATTATTTTTTTTATAATAATGTTACTCTATGATATCGAAATTGAAGAACAAATAAAGTTTTAGTATAAAAAAGTGTTTTGGTTTTATTAGGGTGCAAACCCACGGCGGTAATTAAAGTAAAGAATAAAAATAGAAAACCATATACAAAAGTGATGGATATTTTTACTTTTTAACAATATATTGATATCATCACGTGATAATGTCAATCATCCAATCACGCAACAACAAAACCGTTATTAACGCTGATGAAATTGTGGTATTCAGCTGAAGGGTTCCAGCTTTTGGTATCTTAGTTTTTACACTCCTGAGTGTTTGCCACACTTCATTTCAAAATAAAAAAGAAGGCATCTTACCAAACATGAGCGAGTCACCTAAAATGGAATCGCTTATGTTTTTGCAACATTTATTTTTCCCGGAAATGCATCTGATAACACTTATATTATATTATAATTAAACAAATTATAATCAATTACCAACCATTATCAAATGCCAACCATTATCAAATACAACCTTTATGAAATACAACCATTATCAAAGACCAACCATTACCAAAGACCAACCCAAAGACCAAGCATTAATTGTAGAACGATCAATTCAACAAATAGAGGCAAAAGAAAACCAAATCCATATCCAATGCAACACTATACGTTATGTTTTCAATGATACAATGGAATTTGAACTATGGCGTCATTTAAAGGCACAAGGCAATGAAGGCTTAAAGTGCAACATATACTCAGGTAGACCCACAGCGTCACAAGACAACTGACACAGACAATATAAACAATAAAGCGTTATAAAAAACGGGGGAAACTGTCTTGGAACGGTTAGTGAAAAAACGTTCACGAACGGGACCCATGCATAACACGGTTAATAGAATGAACATTAATGTTTTACGAAGTTAATACTTACGGTCATCTAAGCAGTTTCATACAGCAACTATAAAGGCATAGAAACACATTATTTAAAAAAATAAACAAATCTATATTAATACGTGCGCGTAGGTCAGATATCATCTTGTAAAATACCGTAAATATAAAGTATAATACATCTACAATGTCGATTCTTAAAAAAAACATGTACCAACAGATATCTTAAGTAAATTCTGAGTAAATAAGTAAATTGAGTAAATTATGTAAGAACTATGTCGTGGATTTAGACTTGTTTCTCGAGTATGTAGCCTAAAATATGCCCCAAATTCAACCAATAAAAAACAAAAAAACCTATTTGCATAGATATGAGCGTGTCTCGTGTTTATAAATATAACATTTATTATAAGGAGTTGTTGACAAAGGTATGCTCTACAAAGTTTGTGCAGTTTTGTGGTTTTCAACATTATGTAAGCGTAGCATTATAAATAAATTCCTTTACTACGGCAATATCAATGTAACAAGTTAACAACACATGTGATCATACAAACATACTATATCAATAATGTATAAATAAACATATGTATTATAATCACATATATCAAAAAGGGGGTTATGTTAAAACATATCACAGCACGAACCATCAAACAAGATGATTGTCAATGTTTGGAAACTTAGCTTGTTCCTAATAAAAATAGCTTCAATTGCATTATTTGTTTTAATCATTGTTACAGTACTTATAACATGTCAAGTGGATACTGACTTACTAAATTGAATATACGAACATTTTAATACTGCCATCTCATTCGACAAAACAACAAAGAAATGTGTCAAAAACTTATCTACCACGTAAATTCCAGTAAATTAAAAAATATCGTCGGTATATGTATCTGTACTAATCACGGGACCTTTACATATTAAATAGACACACTATAAACTTACTTGGAAGTCAGAATGTGCTATTTTTGAACAGGTAAACTCAGCTGAGACAGCAATAAAATACTTTTTTTAATCATGTAAAGTAATGCATTATCAGCCTCATACTAGCTCGTATTGAAAGTCTAGGCTTGTTTGAGGAAGTTCTGCATATGGTGATATTGGGGCCATCTGGTGTATAGTCCCTTTTTAACAGTTAATACAAAACGTTTTATCTATCTTGTCAGTGCTCAATCATTCACAGCAGCATATCCTACGCATTCGTAAAAAAATGGTCTAGACTTAGTTGCTATTTAGATAATATGTGCGGGGTTGTAAACTATTTGAGAAATAATGTGAAAACCCTGTGCTGTGCTGCACTGTACGTTTTAGAAGAAAAAAAGGCATGTTTATAGTGCGTATGCACATTCCTCGATGCTAAAAGGCGACTATGTTAGTAGCGCAAACATCCGCCATCAATGATGCTAAACACTGTTCAAGTGAGTATTTAAAGAAGATCTGAGCACAAGCGAAAGCTATGACGTAAATGTAATAGGGTCGTATCATAGTGTTCGCTTTAGAATTAGCTTTTCGCTTTTTAGATTATTAATTGACCAAAATGGCAAGTCCTTCTTTCATGGTAAGTTGGTTCGATTGTGCGTGGCTGAGTATAACCCGGCTACCCTGCCACCATAATCATTTTAGTTTGCGTAGATGTCTTCTTTAAAGTATTTTGAATCGAACTTGGAGTAAGAATGGCCTACCTCTTACCTTCTTTATGTTTAAATTTTCAGCTACTGAGCTTGTTTCTGTAGTTTTATTGAGTATGGTGTGCATTTCCCCCCTTAGCCTGCGCCTGTTTTGAAACAGTTGATATGAAAAAAATTCTATCTGATACGAGATGTATTTTGCTTCTTGCGATAACCAAATGTGACGTCACAAACCACGTGATATGTTCACTAGAAATTTGGCGGGTGTTTTCGCTTCTAAATGGAGTTGGTGTTTATTATCTGCTTAATCGATATTTGGTTGTCTAGAGCTCTTCTAAATGTTTTTTTTGTGAATCTGAAAGGCGATCACATTGGCGGAGGCATGAGTCTGAAAAGTTGAAAACTAAAGACTTTTTAGCTATTTGATTGGATTGTTATTGTTACTGTCCTATCGAAGTGTAGGATGTCGTCTTACACAGTTCGTGAAACTATCCCCTGTTGTATTCAGTCCACAGCCATTCTACGACAATGCAACAATAAGCATACTGCGATTGTAAGTGAAAATAATCATAAAAAAACGATGCGGCTTAGGTTTAAACAGGTTTTTGAGTATGAAACCTATATACATGTACGCCAATATAAACTTACTTACATAATATACAAGCACTCCTAGTGGTGCTGTGACTTATAACAGGCTGGTCACAACTTGTCAGTATATTTGCTTCATTCAGAATACAAAAAGTTACTTTTGCAATAACTAGTAACAACACAGAACAAGTCCACAAGTATTAAAAATTCTCTCTAAGAATGTGGTAATTGTATCAATGAAGCAAAATGACAAACAAGAAACATGAGCAGCTCATAATACATAAACTTAAAATCACTATACAGCAACAAGTAGTAGAACAACATGAATGAAATGGCATCATTAGTATGTTAACTTTAAAATGCTAAACCTACAGTTTCTTCACGTTGATTTTTACAATATATCATTGCGTGATCACATACAAATATTAAATCAATAAAAACAACTGAAAATTTATACACTCTTATTAATGTTGCTTAGATACAATAGCACCAAACAGGGAAAGCCTCAAAACATTCGTCAGATGAAATAAAGCTTCAACTTTTAGGTATGCAGCACTTCGTTATGTCGCATACTAAACACGAAAACTGTTTCAATTATTTTATCCACAATATGATTATGTTGTCATATAAAGAGCTTTGGTACTATAAATAACGGTGTAGGGGTTACAGCATAAGCCCCTCCCCACACACACACACGCACTCGCACCACCCAACCCCAGAAGTGTTCATTTGGAGCGCCGGTTTTTAAGATATCAATTTCACACTGGTCTCAATAGTTTAACCATTTTTTTATCCCCCCTCCCCGAAAAAAAATAAATAAAAAACTATATACAATGAAAGAAAGGAGAAAAAGACCAAAGCGATAAAAAGAAACGATTCAAGGGAATTCAGTTATTGATTAGTAATTTCAATTTTTCAGTAATGATCATACCTTTTTATCAAAATTTGTACATGTATGATCATGGTTTGGGCTATAACCAAAACATATGAAAAAAAGTTTCACACAGAAAGAAAAAAATCCAGACGAGTGGGTCGCCTCATGTGGTTGAAAGGACGTCACATTGGCCACAGATACTTCCGTGAAAAACGCCCTACTTGGCTTACGTGGGAAGCAGGTTTGTAGAAAGGCAGTTATTTGCCGAATAGTTTGCGCTTTATTTTTCTGCATGCATTTTGGTATATATAAGGTTGAGACAACAGATATTGCCACGTATCAAACGTCAGCGTGTGTAATGACGTCATCGGGGCTCATGTAGTGTACCAAACATCACCTTTTTAAAAATCAAGCTGGCATCATAAATACCTAAGACTAAATTTTTTGTCCTGGGTGAAATGTTGGTGCCGATTCATGAACATTGTATATGTTGATGCAAAATATATTGTTTTTAATTCTGGTGCTTTTGAGACCACGTAGCTATTAATTAAAAAAAAAAACATTAATAAAAGCTAATATTTTGTACTCCTTTAAAGCCCATACAGAAGATATTAATTTATGATTGTTTGTTTCGATACCAAGCGAGATAACTCTTGAATAGTTAACAAAACTGCTTTTATGCAATTCATTATGAAAACAGCGCAGTTGCCTTTGATACTGAAGAAATGAAATAAGAACGCTTTCTATCTCGCAAGCATCGCAGTATTGGTGTATTATATGCGTTCTTATCAATATGGGTTGTTTTGAACGCATTACAGGGCTCTCGATTGCTGAAATCTAGCGGAATCGATTCTTTACTACAATTTCATTGAGAAAAACAATATCACGTGATTCTCCATTGACGTCAATGCAAACCTTTGATTGACAATACATTGACCTACATTTCAATAGGGGAAACAACTTGGCCAATAATAAATCCTTAGTCTAAATCAGTTAATAAGACGTAAAATATATATTTGATAGTTAGTTTGTCTTAGTGAATTTTGATCTGACTTGAACAAATTTCTTGTTTTGTCTATCAAAAGACTGCACTTTTATGAAATAACATGAGTAACCTCCTTTTGGTTGAGTTCATTATTCGCTATAATTTGATTGGCCAGTTGCTGTATGATATAGTAGATTCTTCAGTTCATCGTAGCGTACTCACGCTTTAGTAGTAGAACTGTTGTGTATTGAACGCGGTTTTTGTTACGTTGTTTTTGCAAAACTGAATAGTCGAACAGAGAAGATGGACGTTGACAATCAGAGGATGTGTTTTAAATCACACAAGTTACTGTTGCCATTGGAGTTGACAATTGCAACAACCACAGGCGCGCATTTCCGAATAACTGTGTCCGGCTTGGATTCTGTGATAGGATTAAAATACGCTTTGGCTCGAAAGTTCAGGCTACTTGCAGGGCGCACGAGTCTCTTGTATAAAGATAGGTAAGTCATTTCATAAAATCTTAAAGCATTTCATATAGTTATCCAAAATTGTTTATTGCTTCGTTTAGTTAATTGAAAATTGCGTTAATTAATGGACGGTGTATTGATGGTGACCAAATGACATGTACATGTGAAGTTCAATTTGGACGACGTGACGCCAAACAAAGGCTTGGTAACGCGGAATATGAAACTGAAGGGTTATCTAATTACATGATCACGACTTAGTGGAAGAAATAGGTGACACATACTCAAATAGTGTCCAATATCAGGGGCGTAGCTTGACGAAAATAAATGTGTAGGCCACTTTCTTGGGGTGTCTCCCCCCACCCCCCCACCCCCCGATTTTTATTTTAGCTATGTTGTGGTTGGTGCGTTTTGTTGTAAAAACATTAATGAGAACAACAATATCAATCTTTTTACCTTGAAGTAAATTTATATTAAGGCGCATTTGTCGGGATTTCAAATTTAAGCCCCTAACCCCCTATGCCTTTATTGCAGATTTAGCAATTTTATTAATTCGATTTTCTGAAAAATGTGTAGGCCGCGGCCTACACAGCCTAAAGGAAGCTACGCCCCTGAATATAAACTATATTCTCCCAGGCTGTAATATTTACAAATTAGATTGTACTGATTAACTTTAGATTTTGTATGCAAAGTAATGAGGCATAATGGCATATTATGTTAATGAGTAGTTTGTAAGACATCAAATCCCCCCAGTCTTCCATATATTAAAGTCACACATTAAGACAAATGTATCATATTAAATATGTTTCATTACCTTATTAAATATAAAAATGCTTGACCCATAAACCCAAATATTATGTTTGATGCATGTAATTGGGTGCTGCATCTTGGAGTGTCTTGACCATTACAGACTGTGGTTTGTAGAAGTTCTTCAGGAAATATTAAATGATGTATTTTTACTGTGGGCTTATTGCTTTGATTATGAATATAGTAAATATTATAATTCACAAATAAGACATTACATTTATAAATAAATGATTCATCAGTGTGCAATTAAGAAGAGAAATGCACTAAATGAACTAAGCTAGGTTCTGAAAATGACTAGATCCACTGTTTCTTTTTCATATCATTAGCAAAATTATATCTAATTTTTATTCATACTGTTCCAGATTTCTACCATTTGCATGCAAATTGTATCTGCAGAGAACTATCTCAATGTTTTCAGCTATCTTAAACCATGTGCCAATAATTTAGTTATTAAGCTAACAGAATCAGATGAATCCCATTAATATTTATGAGTAGTAAATAAGTCGGTGGTAATTGAGTGGTTTGATGTGCACATGTATAAAAATTATATCAGTGCAAATTAACAACCAAAAACTATGAAGAGTGGAAATGTATTTTATACTTAAAGTGGCACTCTTATTCAAAATCAATACAAACACATGTATAACAAACATAAATTTTGAGTGATACATCTTTAACTACTTAACTTAATAATGGATTTATGGAAAATATTAATTACTGATAACAAGAATTAGATTGTAACAAGGTATTTAATAACTGAAAACCCCCAAAAATGATATGATTGGTGAATGCTACAAGATTGACAGTGATCTACTATAGTCTCATTAGGTAATAATTGTTGTAACCTTGTTTTCTGCACATTTCTTTCAAATTAAACTCGGAATCCTTCATTTAAGAATCAATGTTTTCAACATTTATTCATCGTTTTTGGTATATTTAAACAATTGTATTAATTGTGGTAAACCTTATTTGGTAGTAATAGTGCATCTTTAATAAAATGATATTTAAAACATTTATACATTAACAAGTTCAATAATTTGATATAGGAATCTTATCTAACAATGACAAGTTATGTCTTAGAACCAATATATGATTGAGATCCTTGATGTAGCTATATTGGTTTGCCCAAGAAATAATTATGTCTTAGACTCCAGGGAATGCGGCATACCATTGTTAATGGAGCCTGTGGCAAAGACTGTTACAAAGTATACTACTGGACTAATGGCCTGTCCCAGAAACAATTTCATCTAAATAAACTTGAAATCAAACGAACTTTACAATGTTCAGATTATAGCAAGTATTATGGCTTTTATCACATCAGAAATAGACATTAAAGATTGAAGATATCACTGACTTTGCATCATTTTCCGAGACCATGGCTGCTATGCCCTGATTGTGTTTCTGATTTCCCAAGTGTGTGCTACTATCTCAACATGCCCTGCTCCTTCCCAAATTTAGGATGGTTTTCATGAGGTGTAATCACTAAGGACAGATATTTCCAAAAGTGTTTTGTGCAGAATACAATGTAGTTGTATGCATTACATAAGTAATACTATATAGGGGGATGGAGGAGGGGTAGGCAGTGGAGAAGGGGTACAGGGTGGAGAAGGGGTACAGGGTGTAGAAGGGTAAAGTGGGGTATAGAAGGGGTAATGGGGTTAAGAAGGAAAAGGGGGAGGGGAGGATCTTGTTAGGGGTGGAGAAGGGGTACAGGGTGGAGAAGGGGTACAGGGTGGGAAACAGGAAAGGGGTGTGTAGAAGGGAAAATGGGGAGGCGAGGACCTAGTAGGGGGTGGGGAAGGGCATAGGGAGTGGAAACGGGGGTGGTTGGAGAGTGTTAACAGCAGCATAGTGTTGCTCATACACATGTTCACTATATTTATGGTTTTCATACTAAAAGGATAGGTCTAGAAGCCTCAAGTGGAAGGAGTATTACTATAAAAATTGTAGTAAGGCCGGGGGTTGGGATGGGGGGTAGGGAGGGGGAGCAGCCATGCTCCCAGGAATTATATTTCTAGCACATGTGTAGGAGGGGCTTTTGGGACTACACATTCTGGTAAAGAAGTTCAAGCCCATGTTATGCCTAAAATCATGGAAGCAGTCTTTCAACTTTTTCATATTTTTTATTGAATACACTTTTAAAAGATTGTAGCAAAAAAGATCGGGTTCAAACAGAATTTTGAAATCCTCCTTATTATTGTTTACTTTCCTGTATGGACAGCTGAGTCATCATCATTATCTTCCTTTGTTTGTTCATTAGTGATTCCGATTTTGAGAACATTCCTCTATTGATTAGATTCACCCCCTTTTCCTACTTGGACTCGGCTTGTATTGGATATGTGGGTGCAAGCCGTATTTTCCGATGCTATTTTTCCGATGCTGATACCACTGCTGTGATGTCATACCCTAGTGTTGTTGTTTGTGTCTGTTTCCACAACAATGTTTGTTGATATGTTATAGGTCTTGTTATTATTGTGTTACTAAATTAACGAAACTTTCCTCATTGTGATCACCACACTTGTGATTAATATAGGTCTCCGCACACATATGGAGAAACCATCTAGAATAACATGTTTAATGTTCGACATACTATCATTTTTGTCATCGATCTATATCAAGAAAACAGCAGTATTTACTCAATAATTTTATGATTGTTAATGTTATTGAACACTATAGGAATTTTCAAGTGTCTCTTTGTATATTTAATTCAGCTTTTTGTAACCTAAAATGATGTCTCTTTCTCATTTATTTTTACCCAACACTCATTCCATAACTTACTAT
Organism: Mya arenaria; assembly: GCF_026914265.1. Lineage (NCBI taxonomy): Eukaryota > Metazoa > Mollusca > Bivalvia > Myida > Myidae > Mya > Mya arenaria. Next base: position 23,457,332 of record NC_069134.1, on the reverse strand, counting down.
ATTGGAAGGAAGTTCAGTAATTAAATATGATCTTATACCGATTGACCTGTCACACCCTTCCAATTCTTTCTGGATTAAAATCGCACCTTTTCTGTACTTATAATTATTACAAGTGACTTGGTACTAATATTTGGGATGATTGAAAACATTCTTGTGTTTATGGTATTTTCAAAGTTATTTATTATTGATTATGTGTGTTTTCAGGGTGTAAGTTTTAATACACTTTGGTTAATAGGAGGAAAACCATTCCACCCACAAGAACACATGGTCCACATTTGTGCACCTATTCACTTTCTTATTGGTAAACAAAGTATAAGTATTGGTAATCAAACATTATTTCGTAAAGCCGTATTTCTCAATTTATGAGTTTTCTGTTGTGAGAGTATAATACAAACCCACAATGCATTTCATAACATTGATGAACCAATACTGATAATGCTACAGTAGGTATACAAACATTGGTCTGACGTCACCACCCCTCATTGATATACCTGTTCAGGTGTTTACAAGGTGAGTATTAAACCTTAGATAGCTAAGTTTGTACCTCTCTTACGTCAATGGCTGCAATTTCGTGTCTTTTTGGTACAAAGAAACTGATAATATGACAAAGTTCATGATTGTGTGACTGTTTAAAGAGCTATTTAAAGAAAAAAAGTTAAATATAGACTGCCATTTCTTTTGATCATTTTTCATCAAGCCACAAACACAGACTTATCATAGAAAGGGAAATATGTACTACAATTTATCCTGGTAACAACTTGTTGTCATCAAAGTATAATTTTGTCAATGTCCTGGGACCGTCTAGGGTGATTGATCATGTACGTAGGTTAAGGCGTGTGGGGGACCGTCTAGGGTGATTGGTCATGTACGTAGGTTAGGGGCGTGTGGGGGACCGTCTAGGGTGATTGATCATGTACGTAGGTTAGGGGCGTGTGGGGGACCGTCTAGGGTGATTGGTCATGTACGTAGGTTAGGGGCGTGTGGGGGACCGTCTAGGGTGATTGATCATGTACGTAGGTTAAGGCGTGTGGGGGACCGTCTAGGGTGATTGGTCATGTACGTAGGTTAAGGCGTGTGGGGGACCGTCTAGGGTGATTGATCATGTACGTAGGTTAGGGGCGTGTGGGGGACCGTCTAGGGTGATTGATCATGTACGTAGGTTAGGGGCGTGTGGGGGACCGTCTAGGGTGATTGGTCATGTACGTAGGTTAGGGGCGTGTGGGGGACCGTCTAGGGTGATTGGTCATGTACGTAGGTTAGGGGCGTGTGGGGGACCGTCTAGGGTGATTGGTCATGTACGTAGGTTAGGGGCGTGTGGGGGACCGTCTAGGGTGATTGATCATGTACGTAGGTTAAGGCGTGTGGGGGACCGTCTAGGGTGATTGGTCATGTACGTAGGTTAGGGGCGTGTGGGGGACTTACTGTTTATCAAATTAATGATAATTAATTAGTGAGTGTACTTATAAAATGGTTATGAAATTATGTTGATTACAGATTTACTTTCGTTATATTCATATTCATACATTTTTTAATATCACCAGTTTTATGACTTTGAATTAACGTAATAGTATGAGCAACAACTATTTAAGTGCCTAAAGCTTTGTTCGCTACAAAACTGATCTCTAATGTATAAAGTAGGCTAGAATGAGGTAGGATTAGATACATGCGCGGGGTCAGTGACTTACCAAAATATTTTACACCCACTTGAATGTGAAAAGAGTAAACAAAGTCAATGGACACAATGCTTGGCCCCTATATGCTATCAGTGTTTTTTTTGCCCGATTATTTCAAAATAGAGAAAGTGCTCTATTGCTGATAAAAAATGTGAAATAAATGTCAATTTAAAAGGATATTGATGTCAGGATAGCTCTTTAGTATCAGACTGAGTGGTCATTGATCTCACTAGATTTTTAAAAAATCATATTTTTTATGCCCCCTTTTGAAAAAAGTGGGGTATATTGTTTTGCACATGTCGGTCGGTCGGTCGGTCGGTCGGTCGGTCTGTCTGTCTGTCGGTCGGTCGGTCGGAATACCAAATGGTTTCCGATCAATAACTTGAGAACGCTTTGACCGAGGGACCTCATACTTGGTATGTGTATTGGTCATCACCAGCAGATGAACCCTATTGATTTTGAGGTCAGTGGGTCAAAGGTCAAGGTCAGTGTGACCTTTACATGAAAAACGGTTTCCGATCAATAACTTGAGAACGCTTTGACCCAGGAACCTCATACTTGGTAGGTGTATTGGTCATGACCAGCAGATGAACCCTATTGATTTTGAGGTCAGTGGGTCAAAGGTCAAGGTCAGTGTGACCTTAACATGAAAAACGGTTTCCGATCAATAACTTGAGAACGCTTTGACCCAGGGACCTCATACTAGGTAGGCTTATTGGTCATGACCAGCAGATGAACCCTATTGATTTTGAGGTCAGTGGGTCAAAGGTCAAGGTCAGTGTGACCTTTACATGAAAAACGGTTTCCGATCAATAACTTGAGAACGCTTTGACCCAGGAACCTCATACTTGGTAGGTGTATTGGTCATGACCAGCAGATGAACCCTATTGATTTTGAGGTCAAAGGTCAAGGTCAGTGTGACCTTAACATGAAAAACGGTTTCCGATCAATAACTTGAGAACGCTTTGACCCAGGGACCTCATACTAGGTAGGCTTATTGGTCATGACCAGCAGATGAACCCTATTGATTTTGAGGTCAGTGGGTCAAAGGTCAAGGTCAGTGTGACTGTAAGCTGAAAAAAGGTTTTCTGATTGTCCATATTTTATTTTCTTATATAGTAGACAGTAGAAATTTATATGTCACTAAATGCATGAGTTGAAGTATCAGTTTTCAGTGAACATCTAGTTTAATTATGCCCCCCTTCGAAGCAGAGGGGTTATATAATTGCTTTGCACATGTCGGTCGGTCTGTTGGAAGACCAAAGCTTGTCCGAGTGATAACTCAACAATTCCCGGACCTATGGTCATCAAACTTGACATGAAGATTAGGTATGACCAGTAGATGACCTGCCTCATATGCATCCAATGACAAATCAGCTGTCATTTCAGTCCATGCATATTTCATTCAATTGTCCAAATATTTCTGGCAACTTGGCGCTCAGGGGGCATAATGTTTGACAAACATCTCTTGTTATTACTTAATGTACATTACAAATTCTAATTAAAAAAGTCTGCAGACTTTTTTTGACTCCTTTTATACCAATAAATCTAAAGTTTTCAGTGAAACAAAAACAATATTGAAAAAAGCCCTGCCCCTGTTTCCAAAAGTTAGTATGCACAACACATTCACGTTAAACATGTTTTAAAGAATATAAATGTATTTTAAGATTATTATTTTTTCATACCTTTCTATCATGTTGATTTTTTACAAGTAATTCATCAGATCCTTTTATTTTGTTTTACTTGAAAATACCATGATTATTTGGCAATGGGTGAGGTTGTAGACCATTATATTACTTTCCAGAGAATTACAGAATGATATTTAGAATATCAGGATACACTTAAAGATATCCGACCTCTCTAATTACCTGCTGTGGCATTTAGAATGATCTTTTTCCAAGAATTAGTAGGAAAATATTGGGTTGGGTATTGTCTTATTTTCAAGTAAAGTTTAAAAGTTATAAGACAAGAAATGCCAACTATTTCGAGTCATGCTACTGTTGTAGTTAGTAAAATGTCATTGATATTTTTTTTTGTTCCCTTTTAATCAGATCTTAATTTATCAAATTCCTCATAAGAAATGAAATACCAAGAGTCACATTAGACAGTGTCCTTCATATGTTAAGGTGATGCACATTATTAATATTTATAAAGACACATACCTTGCATCCTAGTGATTTTTTAAAAATTATTTCCAACACCTTGCTAAGTGGGAAAAAAGTCATCATTGGGAAAAACAAAATCTGGCCAAACAGCCTATACAATGACAAATATACATGTTTTCACTTTTTTATGCATACATTTATGCTGTAAAAGAGCTTTTTAAGAAATTCATTGCATTTTTATTCATCAAAGTAATCTGCATTTATCAAATTGGGGGGAAAAAATCAGTAAATTGCACCAAAAAATCAGTAACCCTGTAGTAAATATCGTTGATTTTGTGTGGGATTCGACGACTACAAGCTTGTTTAACAATGCAGAATAATTTAGTAAACATTACTCTTTTTAAAAGCAGTCAAACCACAAAAATTACTGGTGCATTAACCCAGTGTGTTAACAATGGCGCTTTTAACCACAGAGTCAGCTGATATCAGATATTTGTGGTTTCAAATAGAAACAAAACATAAACAGGAAGAAATCCTCATGCTCCAGATTCAGGAAAAGTTAAATATTCATTACGAAAATTACACAAATGGCCAAGAATGTCTGCCTGGAGACCATGTAGCTGCGAAAACATTGAAAATAAACAGACTTGTATAAACAAACATTGCCCTTGGTTTCTATTTTACCCAAGTATTTTGTAATGGCTGCATTGTAAGGTTTTAAAACTATCGTTTTATCGATGTACTATGTAATAGCTTGGTGTGTGGGAGGAGTGAGCTGTTTTACGACCTTCTAGTTATTGTTCTTTTCTTACTTTATTATACCTACAAGCAAATCATTTACGCCACTCACATACCTGAAATGGTTTATTTATATCTATATCTGTATATTGATCTTTAATACTATTCTGCATTCAGTTATTTACGACTTAGGCAAGTCAATTACTTCACAATTTCACATTATATGTATAGAGTTGAAATTTTAATTGCCATGCATTCAAAAACAAACAAGTTCACAACATAACCATTGTGCAACATGACTGGGACATAATTTGGTCTTTGATTAAAAGTTCCCCATTGTGCAATATGACAAGCGCATAATTTGGTCTTTGATTTAAAGTTCCTCACTGTGCAACATGACTTGGGCATAATTTGGTCCTTGATTAAAAGTTCGCCACTGTGCAACGTGACTGGGGCATAATTTGGTCCTTGATTAAAAGTTCCCCATTGTACAACATGACTAGGGCATAATTTAGTCTTTGATTAAAAGTTCCCCATTGTGCAACTTGACTGGGACATAATTTGGTCTTTAATTAAAAGTTCCTCACTGTGCAACCTGATTGGGGCATAATTTGGTCTTTACTTAAAAGTTCCCCATTGTACAACATGACTAGGGCATAATTTAGTCTTTGATTAAAAGTTCCTCACTGTGCAACCTGATTGGGGCATAATTTGGTCTTTGATTAAAAGTTCCCCATTGTGCAACTTGACTGGGACATAATTTGGTCTTAAATTAAAAGTTCCTCACTGTGCAACCTGATTGGGGCATAATTTGGTCTTTGATTAAAAGTTCCCCATTGTGCAACTTGACTGGGACATAATTTGGTCTTTAATTAAAAGTTCCTCACTGTGCAACCTGATTGGGGCATAATTTGGTCTTTGATTAAAAGTTCCTCACTGTGCAACCTGATTGGGGCATAATTTGGTCTTTAATTAAAAGTTCCCCACTGTGCAACGTGACTGGGGCATAATTTGGTCCTTGATTAAAAGTTCCCCACTGTGCAACCTGATTGGGGCATAATTTGGTCTTTGATTAAAAGTTCCCCACTGTGCAACCTGATTGGGGCATAATTTGGTCTTTGATTAAAAGTTCCCCATTGTACAACATGACTAGGGCATAATTTAGTCTTTGATTAAAAGTTCCTCACTGTGCAACATGATTGGGGCATAATTTGGTCTTTGATTAAAAGTTCCCCATTGTGCAACTTGACTGGGACATAATTTGGTCTTAAATTAAAAGTTCCTCACTGAGCAGAATGACTGGAACATAATTTGGTCTTTAATTAAAAGTTCCTCACTGTGCAGAATGACTGGGGCATCATTTTGTCTTTACTTAAAAATTCCTAAATGTGCAACATGACTGGGGCATAATTTGGTTTTTACTTAAAACTTCCTCACTGTGCAACATGACTTGGGCTAAGATCTTAAGTTTCATGAGGAAATAGATTTGTTTTTCTAACAAAAATCAGGTATTGAAGCTGTCCATGAAGCTCTAAATGTCACTTCCAATAATGATATCATTGTGGTGAATCAAACAGTTCAAAGTTGCACTAAACCACAAAATTCTCCATCAACCTACTGAAATATGACTGGATCATTGCATAGACTGAAAGGCAAATCAGTATAATAGCCACATAACACTCTCCATCAACCCACTGAAATATAACTGGATCATTACATTGACTAAAAGGCAAATAATGGACTTGAAAACTTAAATTTGAATCAACCAGTCTTCAAGTTAACCGTCAGCTACATATACTTTAAGGCAAATGATGGCATTCTCACATCAGCCCATCTTAAATGTTGCAGTCAGCATTATCAAATGAATTTTGACTAAATTTCATTGATAGACTGAGCATTGTAACTGAAATTGCATCCCTAAAACTATAAGATGAACATTAGTCAGTTTTTTAGTCACAACTCCCTACCAATCATTAGTGTTTGCTCACCTCCCTTAGGGTTACTTATTCATGAGGAAATTACTTAATAAACTCTAACCTTCACATGAAATGTGAGTGGGACATTACATAGACCAAGAATTATTGCCAACATATCTGTGCAGTTGCATCCATAAAACCTAAGATTCACAAATTAATAGCCTGTCCTCTATTTGGTTTTCTGCTGAATCTCCACTTGACAGTACCTGGATTTCCAGTTAAACTCGGAAAAGTACTTTGCAGAATTACATAGCAGGTTTTTTTGTTATGTGGGAGTTCAGCTTCTGAAAGTTAATGAAGAAATAACTTAGTTAACATCTTTTAAATGAAGACAGTGTTAAGTCAAAATAGGTTTCTGACTCTGAAAATAGAACTTGAGTTAAGCTGGTCTTAAAGTTGATGTTAAAATTAATCATAAGAACAATTCAGCTTGGATAATAATAGCTTCATAAATTAAACATATAAATAGGTTTTTGGTTGAGGACTTTCTTCACAATTGTTTGACGGATGTCATTTAAGTCCCTGTAACAACAATGAATCACCCTCTAAAGCTATATTATTGATTACATACATGTTACATAACGTTTACATGTAGGCATTTTGCTAGCAATAAAAATGTTTTATTCAAATTTCTTTCTTTCTTCTTATTCTTGAAGATCATTGATTTCTACCTGCTTAGGTAAACAGAAAAAAAAATGACTGATCTAATCTTAAAGAATAGGGGTGAAGACACACATGCCATTTGAAATACTAGAATGCCTTTTGTTAAGGAACATACCTCTGAAACACCTACTGCCAGACAGTTCATTGTTTACTTGTAAAAGCTGCCAATATTTGCAGCAATAGGCCTCAAATAATTGTTCATGTTTCAGTTGGTATAAAATTTCATATAGAAGCCTGACTGTGCCAGCTTTGAAGTCATTGTAAATAAATGCATTTTGCAACATTTTTTTAATTTTGAAAGCGCTTTTCTTTGTTTGTTTTCTCATTTCAGTGCATAATTTATTACTAACTGAGACAGATATAGTTTAATTGTTTGTGAAATAGTTTTGCCATGTCTGTATGTCATTAAGTTGGAACAGTTTATGCAAAATTAGATTCTGAAGCAGATATCATAGCTTTCAAGGATGTTTTAAATTGACTGACACTGGGCTGTTTCAAGTAGTGGTGGCCCAGCAATAAGGCAACTATGTGCAAGGTTCTGGTTGTCTCTGTATCATTGCCAAATGAGGTGTAACTAAAAGAACAATCTTTTTTCCCCGTCATTTTTTTCTGCAATTTTAGTGGTCAGTGTAAATACTTTTCTGAACTATGTTGTTGTTATATCCTATTGAACTAATTTTAAAACATGAAATTTATTCTGCCGTGTGAAGCCTCTGTATTAATATATGTATTGCACTTGCTGATCCTGGCTTTCCAGTTATTATTTGAAGTAAAATAAATATCAGATAATTAGGAGGTGCAATTTAACTGTTTACGCAAGCAAAGGTCAACAGTAATACAGGCAGAAAAACTGGCAGCTGGTTTTCAATATATTGAAAACATACAATCTTTTACTCACTGTTGACATTTTCCAACCACATAAACAGAAGTCCCATGACCTTTAAGCTTATTGTCATTATTGGAAGCTTCTGAACATGTGTGTTCTTTTTCCATGTAAATAATGATATTTAACATTATTGAACACCCTTCGACCTTTTCCTAGAACTATTTATTTCCAGAAAAAGGAAAGCTGGACAAAAATCGGTAGATAGAACAAAATTAGTTACAAATTAATGTCCGACTGTGGTTAGATAAGAACATATCAGTTTTCTAATTATAAGACCATTATATTTTTTGTAATTTTAATCTATCAAAGTATAAATTGTAATCTACATCGGTAGGTGATGAAATATTATATTTACATAAACATTAACTATAAAATTTTGTAACAAGCTATTATTTATGGTTAACTTATAGATATGTATCATGACTGTAGGTGTGTCTTATCACCTGTTTGTAACCCAATGACACTTTTTTAAACTTAATTTTGTGAAATATCTGGGGGCTGTTTCAACATAGATCAAGTTGATTTTAGTTTTGAAATTAACTTGAACACATGGTTGAGGAAGTTATGAAAAATAAATGTTTTGCCATTTGTGATGGTTATACAGATTTGAGACTATTGAAGTACAATTAAAACTATTTTTTGAAACGCCCCCTGATTGATGTTTCAAAATTGTCTCATTAACATAAGGATGCAAATAAAGACTGTCATTTTTACATTTCTATACCTCACCCTTTATGTAATTAATTCACTTTGTGGCTCATTATAAAAGGTGATTCAGTCCAGTAAGACTTAATAACAAATGCAATTGACCTTTCAATCCAATTAAAGACATACATGTATGTAGTATGATTCTGCAAATGAACCTTCGGTGTCTTACTTAATTAGTTAGAATTTTTTTTTTTTTTTATATAAAGATAAAAAAAAATTCAGACAACAATTTTTTTTTAAAAAATGCAGACGCTAAAAAAAATGGGTTGCATGTGTTTTTTGAAGCAGTTGGATATTAGCTTTTAATGTGGCCTTATGAAAGGAACATTTAACTTGAACATTTTCTCTTTGTGGTAATCAATTTCCTATTAATTGTTCCCGGCCATTATGGTTAAACGTAGCTATTAGAGCCCACTTGACCGGAGTTGTATTGATCTGTGGCTATTCAGCTGATTTGTACCACCCACACAACAGTTGAAATCAGGAAGTTTTTTTTCCAGACAAAACTGAGATTTATTGAAGGAATGAATTGCATGACTCAGATGTCATTATCAGGGGTATGAAAGCAGTTGGGCTGGTTTAAGTGTGTGGAGTCCATTATAAACTTGAATATGGTTTAAGATATTAAAACTAAACTTGGTGCACATTATAATGATGATCTTCACTATCATATTATAAACTTGAATATGGTTTCAGATATTAGCACCAATCGTTATTACACACTATCATATTATACACCCATGAAGTGTTCCTTAATTGACTGGGGAATACAGAAGTGCATTGGCATCTTCTATGACGTGTTTCATAATCGTGTGTGTATTTGAGTCTCGAAAATATTGCAATGTTCGAAAAGGTATAACTCATTCAACAATTGGTTTATTGAAGATATTTTCTTCACATTTTTATTAGTCATTCATATTTTATGATATGAAATAAAACATATAAGTTCAAGTATTTTAGGTTGGGCTGTTCTCAGTATTCAATCCTGTATTGTTATTTTATATTTGTATGTACTTCAGCAAAAGAACTGAAATAATCTTTAAAACTTCATTTTATTAATTATGATTTACAACGAACTGAGTGACATCTTGTCCTGGATGTTTTATAACAGGAATTGAATATTTTGAAAATGAATATGCAAATGAGAAGCATTTTACGATTATTGGGGAAAAACCCATATTAAGTGTGGGTTAAGTCAGTTCTTAAGCCCATTAATCAAAAGTTGACGGCTCGGAAGCTCGATGGTTTCACTGTTCATTATAATACCTTATATGTTAAAATGAATGATGAAACCAATGAATATACTTCTGTTGTTATTTTCAAAGTTTATTAATACACAAAATATTGTGATGTACAGATTTTTTATGCAAAGTTAATGAGCCGTTTATATTTGAAGTGGTTTAAATCTGTCATTATATCCTAGTTCAGAAAAGCTATCTAAATGATTAAGATTTGTATTGTATGCATGGTGGACCCATTTAATTCTGACCTGTAGCTTTTTAAAGCATTTTTTTCATCAAAATACTAAGAAAAGGTATTTTAATTTTATCTTCAACAAGTTAAATCAAGACATGTCCAAAAACATCAGTTAACACAATCAGTTAGAGGCAATCAAAGATCAATAATTAAATATGAAAGATCACATTAACAAATAAAAAATTAAAATTGCAATGAAATGATATTTACTTCCTGTATTTTGTTTTTATTGTGTGAGGTTTTTTTTCAAGATTCAAGGATATTTTAGCTGATAAGAATAAAAATAATTTCCCCTTTTAGATTAATGCAATATTCAAGGGTATAGAATAAGTATATATGGTATCAGGGTCTTCACAACACAAAATCTTGGAGTTCATAATGCATAAAGTTCTTAAGCCTTATATAATTATGATCTTTAATGAAACACTGGGCCCAGGGTAGCAAAGAATATTTAACTAAATAAATTTAAGTTTTGAGGGTCTCAGTGTACATGCAGCTCTGACACAACATTCTTTGTCAATTGTTCTCCTTAAAATGACATTAAAGAGCAGTCTTTGCCTTAAAAAAAATTCAGCACTTCCGGCAAGTTATTGATGAAAACCATGCACTTGCCCTTAAACATTTTTACCATCCCTTAAAATATTAAAATAAAATCCAACAAGAATTAAAGTGTAGTGTTCATTTTTTCCCTAAATGATAACAGCTTATTGAAAACAACAGGTCTCCAGTCAGCTCTAAGTCATCAAAATACTTTAAATTCATCATTTTGTAAACAAAACAAAAACACAGACGAGAGAAGTATTTAATTAATAAGCGTCTAAGTGTCGGGCAGACACTTATTAATTGAATACTACCAATGCTGAACACGCGGAATGCTCACAGTGACGTCACCGGTTCATGCGTAAATAGACGAAAGCCAATAATTTAGAACGTTCATTCAGGATTTGTGAATTGTTGCTGAAGAAATTATGAAAACAGAGGGATTTAAATTTCGGAAAAATGCACTTGCCCGTTTGGGCACCCACCTGGGAATTTTGACTTGTTTGAAACAGTATTTACTTGTCCCTGGTTTCGGCCAACCCTGAGTTATGACGAAGACTGCAAGAGTATATATAGTGTGTATTAATTTAATAAAGAGGTGTCCTGAGACCCCTTGGGTCTGATCGAGACTGCATCACCATTTTATAATATTGCCTAATGAACATGTTCAAAGATTTATAATAAATCGTTATTTTGATTTTTTTTAATTGTATTATTTCAGGTTGTTATTGGCTGGCACCCTGGCAGACAACGATGTTAGGAATGGCGGAGTTCTTACAATAGTCCCAAGCATGGAAACCGGATCACATGTAAGAAATAATTAAATATTGAAACCAGCTCATATCTATCTGAGGCCAATATAAATTTATTGCTAAATTTCATCCATTTTTTTTTTTAAATGGGGGGGGGGTGATTTTATTATTTATTTTTCTTAGATGACTTGTTTCACCGTTGAATATGTATTCATGCACTTGCTTATTGCATAAGGGACTGGCTATACATGTGTTTCTTGACAAACCTGGAAAACGATCATAACAATTCTCCGTTTTTACATGTGAATGTTATAAATCGACACTGTTGGTATGAAAAGTAGATTCCTGGTTAGTACTGGACCAAAATGCAAATACAGACGCTAGTTCAACATTTTTATTTGAGACAATAAAAATTATGGGTGGCAGGAAAAAGAGGGGGCGGTGGGGATGAAAATATAGCAATTGATTTATAGTCGCCTTACATTACATTGAATATCTGTAGTTATGATTTATTTGAAAAATGTGAGATCTTGTCATGGTGTTTGTGTGTCATTGTCAATGGATACGAGGTTTGCTCGCTCAGGTGTTGTGAAAACATGTACGTAAGCCATTACTTCAAAAAAACCTTTTTCGAAGACGTAAGGCACAATACATGCACAATATTGGGTTGAGTATATTAATGTTCCTTTTCAAAGTGCTTCATGATGTTTTGAGATGTAAAGATTTCTGACAAGTCATGATGCAGTTCATATAATAATCCACACCTACATGTGTTAGGTGAGCATTGGGGAAGAGCTTGTTTTCCCAGGCCCACTGCCGTCTTCTTAACTGAAGACAATACAATCTAAAACCAGGGTATCTAGAGTATCAATAAAGGCCATGTTAGTTTGAATACTCTCACAAATCATGTCAAGATTTGAAAAAAAGGATGTCACATATAAAAGTGTTCTTTCATTGACACCTCTCCTTTATGGTAAGTCAATTACAGCGGCCTACGATATTTTGGTTCCCTATTCATTATATGTGTCATATCGTTATGCATGACACTCTCATATTATTAATCAGGTCATATTCGTACATTTACCAACCCACTTCGACACACAATCATAATACTTGTTATTGGTTCAATCATATTTTTATCCAATGGGGGCGAGATGTATCATATCGTATGATTTATGAATTAAAGGTCGTTTTACCGTCTGATGAATTTGACTCAAGACGTAAAATTGTTTGGCATAAAAGTAAATCTTTATGACAATATGTATTCAAGTTTCTGCCCAGTGAATTTCATATTTCATTATTTAAATAAGATTGTTATTGTTAAGAATTAAAAGCATGTATTGCATATCATTAAGAAATTTAACAAGATTCAGAATTCTCTGTGAAATTACGAAACATTACATCTCAACATGTATGGCAATTGAAAAGAAATACTTCAGGTGTTGATGAGTTTATAAAAGCAATTATACTAAAAGCTCATGGAAAGATGAAAACATCATGATTGTATTAAGATGTGTGGGTGATAAAAAAATAATCACGGCAGAGGTCAAGCGGGCAGGTTATATATAAGTTCACAGCAAGGACAAGGCTAATCTATATTTAAGAGGCCTCTTACACACAACATTGCTAAGCTACTGAAGTCAGATTTCTTGTCAATGCCAAGCGTGTTGGTAGTTTACAACGTTGGTGTTGCTACTTTTCCTGGTTGTTGTTGCCATTTTTCAATATCAGTTACTGTAAGAACTTATAATATAAATATATGTATAAATATATATATATACTGAATGCACAAGGGTATGATCTGTTTTATACTTTCAAGAGTCAATGTAGTAATTAACCATGCAGCAAAATAATTGTCCTCATGTATCTTTTTGTTTGTCTTAGTTTTTTTGTCTAAGGTTATAAGGTTATTGATTGAATTATCCTCAAAGATGTTCTCTTATTCATTTACATTTTTTTTCTTTTACTCGTGATCGGGTCATCTAAATAAAAAGAGACTGACAAATTGCGCCTGATTTAATACTTACCTAGATATTACGATTTTTTCTAACCACAAATTGTGCCTACAATAATATGTTGAGAATTATTAATTATGTAAGATTAATTGTACAGTTTTTAGTTGGAGGTCAAAATTAAGGTCAGGTGAAAGAAATTGTGTCTATCCACTTATTCGACATTTCAATGTTTCTATTGTTTTATGTTCATCTGTAGAGTACCTTGTTGACAACAGGGACACTGGCTACTGATAATGAAGGGATTCTTCACTTGTCCATTCAAGCCCTTGAAACATGCACAAGGTCAAATAAAAAGTTACGCAATTTAGTCTTTTTTTTAGTAAGGTTGACAATCCACTGACTTATTAAAAACTATAAAGACTACACTCAGTGAAATGCTTTCTGGGCTTATACAAATACTAAGGGCATTTTAAAAGAATTATGCACATTACAAAGGCATACTCACTTTGGCTTGTTCAGTTCAATATTTTCAATTATGTAAAATTGCAATATGTAAATTAGGAGAAATATTCTCTAGGTTTTATTTGCAGTACTATGTAATAATTAGTGTTTATTCATGGCCTTTTGAACAATTAACTCGACAGGCTGGGCACTAAGCAGCGCGCTGACATAACATATGGTTAAGAATATTAAAAATAAATGCTTACTTTTTAAGTGTTCAGCGCAAAAAATTGTATCAAATGCCTCCATATGAGCTGCAGTGTGCGTAAGAGCTTCTAGATGACGTGATCAAACCAATTAATGACTGTATGGAAATGCAAAATGGCGGTTGTTTTTATACGAAAAAGGAATTTGGCAGTTTTTGGCACTTCTAATCGTGCAGTCCCATTTGTGAAGGCATTGAGCCTGAGCACTAAATTGACCTCCTGAAAGTTGATAGCTTACAGTATTAAATTACTAGTGTTCCTATATATGGCCAAAAATAAAAATGGTTTGGTTAGGGTGACATCCGTTTCAAAAACAGGTGTGGTAGGTAGGCTATTTTTAAAAAAAGAATGTAATTGTCATCATTGGATAATGGTGTTAAATTACATAACCTTCTGTATAAAGCTTTAAAGGTTTTAAACAACATATAAATTCATACATTTAATTTTTTTTTAACAACTGGATGACTATAAAAATGGTAGGGTCGGTGCCTATTTCGTACGTATGGTCGAGTAACCCAAAACATTTTTTTTTTAGGCCTACTCCTTATTATATAGAAGTTGCTGATGGATATTCATAATTGCTGATAGTCAGCAGAAATTCTAATTTCTTGTGCAATTTGTGTGGGCGACAACTTCAGGAATGGATTCGTAATGATGCTGGATATGAAATACACAGAGGAGTTGTCAATAATTGTTACCATTTATGTAAGAAAGGTCCTATTTTATTTAATGAGACATCTCCTAACTGAGAAGAACTGAATGTTTGGCAAATACAATATTCTCTCAGCCAATATTCCTCTCCCACACCAAATTATAACGAAACAAAATTATTGAGAATTTTTTTAAGGAATCATGTGAAAGAGAGTGTGAACATTTTCACCTTTCAAATCATGGTTTTTATATGTATAAACTAATATAAATGCAGTGCCTTGACTGAACCTCTAGGGCTGTATTCATTTATCATATTAGTGAAAAAATCAACTTCAGTGAAAATTTTCAAATTGTTTGACAACATTTTCTGAACTCCATTTTACTTCGTTTTCATCACGGCTATATAATAATTGATTTGAATGTATTATTCATTCCATTTTCTTGCATTTTTTCATATTTTTTTTGTACACACTGTGTTGCATATATAGTGTTCTTGAAATTCAGCTTAGAAAAAAGTCAATTTTCCACTTAAATTCAACCTTTCGTTATAAAGCCATGGCAGTCACTGCATGTAGAAACCATGGCAGTGACACTGCATGTAGAAACCATGGCAGTCACTGCATGTAGAAACCATGGCAGTCACTGCATGTAGGAAATCTGCCGTCTCTAAGTTCAAAGTAAGGCTTCAACATATGATTTTTAAAATTGAAGTGACTTTGATTTGGAAATGGTATTATTAGTTACAGGTTTAGTAGGTGACCCAATAGGGGATATACAGGGCAAAGGAAACCATATCGGGTGAGAGCGGTTTCCTGCGCCCTGTATATCCCATATCGGGTCACTAACCCCATCACGCAGACAATTTACATGTTTAAATGTTTCATTTATTCATCGGAATCAGAAAATAGACTTCATTTTGGTACGATATAAATTTAATGACCCAATAACATGGGGTCACCATGTGACCAGTCCTGGACCAGTGGCATTGCGTCAGTTATGTTGGATATGATATTGATATATATACCGTAAGTACTATTATATAGGAGTGTAGCTGAAAGAAAGCATGCGGAAGGATTGATTCACTTACATTAAATATCACTGAACATCCTTGCAATTGATAGTAATTGATTTATGACCTTATTTGTACTTAGATTACCAATGTACATGGATTACATTGCCACCCACAAACTCAGTTAAGTAATTGGTTAAAAGAAAAGTACTTGGAGATATGGATCAGATTTAATTCATTAATTGCCTACAATAAATGTGATGGAAAATGATGTATTTAATGTATCTGAAAGCGTTCGTAAGCCACTTGTAAAACTGACAGCATTTTATTTTACTAGTTAAATGGAGAACTATTAAATGGTTACATTGTTAATTGTCGACAGATGCATATAACTATTATGAAGTACCAAGCTGCAACTTGCAAACATCAGGCTAAAGTATTTGTTAACCAGTATACATAAGCTTTATAATATCCATTGACCATTTGAGAAAAACAGATTAGCATTTATGTCCACTTGCAGTGCTTTTGTTTCGCCAATACCTATTCAAAACAGTATGAGTTTTTTTCAATAATGACTGAAGCATCGTAATTTGTAACATTAATTCTCATTTAATATTACTGTACAAATCCATTATTTAACTCTTTATTTACATTAAGGCCTTTTTCAGAATACTTTAAAAAGGTCAACATTTAGTTTTGCAAGTAGTAGATAATGGTGATGATTTTGTTTAAGTATTTTGAAAAGAACCTTTAGCCGAAACATCAATTAAGAGTCATAGAGCGGATCTAAAGCATTATGAATAACATTAACATGCTGTTCAACACACTGCACAATGGTCTCAAAGGAAATGAGTAGGAAGGCAATAACAGCCCGTCTGTCTTGAAAAGATAATAATTTCCTTGAAATACTTGGCTTACATATGGTTTTATTTCATATCGGTTAGTGTTTATTCTTATTATTTCACTCAAGATTACTTTGTCAGACGTCTTAACGGAAATAATACATACTCATAGGCAATTATAGCAAGATTTGCAATTTATTCGCTGTGTGGGCGGCTAGAGGAGAAATACTCAACTCAGTTTGATATAGTGCGATAACAGTCACAACGTACAAATACTGGAGGTGGATATACATCTATAAGGGTTTATAATTTCAAACTATACTTAGTTGTTGCTTTGTACGTTTACATTACGAATATTTTCCAAATTTCGAGTTTAAATGCTTTAAAGAAATATTTGCAAAATACTGAATTGGAATTGCTGGAGATTTTTAAGTGAAGGATCGTGAGGGTCAGCTGCATATTAATTATTTCATACGTAATAATTGATGAATTTTATTCTTAATAAATAAAGTGATAAAACAAAAATAAATTTGAAGTTAAACCAATTTTATGACAATTGGAGCATTTATCGGAAAGAAAAGAAAACAAATACTTTAAAGTTCAAACAGTGCAACAACATCAAGGGACAAAAAAACAAAACGGAATTACATACTGACAACAATAAATCCTAAGATCAAAAGAATAGTTATATATTGTGATCAAAACCATAAAGGAATTCTGATCGTCATTCTGTAGGCCAGAAATCTATAGTGAAACCTTGCCGGGAGATTAAGCACTGGGAGAGATCAGCTCTGACGTCATTGCTACATCATATTGACATTTCTGTGGCATCAGGTTGGTTTCTCAGTAATCGCTTCTGCTCCTTGTGATCAATACATCAGAAAACATCCTCGGTTAAATCATTTGCTACTCCTACAGTGATTTGAAACTATTGTAACTGAAAGAAAGAAAACTTGTAATTGAAAGAGTTTATAGATAATATTTAGAATGGAAACTGTAAAAGATATTCAGCAAAGAGTTTCAGAAGCGGTCATGATGGTAAGCCTAAATCTTTGTTGTTTTTTTGTCTGTCAGATTTGAATGTTTTTAAAAAACTTTCTTTTATTATTGATCAGTGACTCAGCATTATTAAACTGTTGGGATAGAGCCAGAATGTACCAAATGACATTAAAGTACAAAAGGTTTTAGTAGCTTCTGGCGTTAAACACACAATTGATAGAATTATCATTTTTAAAGACTCTTGCATGACAGACACTTATATGTAGCATTGGTTATTGTTTCACAGTAATAAATAATGTTCTTTTTACAATTTGATATCTAAAGTTAAGCGTTTAATGATTATGAATGTGTGTAGTTTGTTTGATACCACAGCGACATTAAAATTTGATATACTATCAGACGTTATTAGATATGTTACACTGAATTACACAGGAGTTGAAATTTTAAGTTAAATTTAGAACAAATTCAGATAATTATATCACGCCCTAACCTTTTTTTTATACTGAGGATTTTATTTTGTACAAAGTTGCCCTAAAAAAAGGCGTATTCACTTTTATACAAATAATTATGTGTCTTTGTTGTTTTTTAACATATAAAGTCTGATTCTTATTAAAACCACTAGGATTTCAATGTTTCTCCCGTCATATAATGGATAAAAATACAAATTCAATAAATACAAACTTGATGCCCTTATATGGCTATAGGAAAAATCTTAAATCACTGGAAAACCACAAATATTCAAATTATACAACTCATTTACATACATCCCATTTACATACATCCCATATGAATAGTTATTTTTTCCAAATGAGATCAGATGTTTATTGTAAAGACATTCTTATTCGCTTTTTTTGTGAGTTTGAAAACTTGAATGTTATAATAAGATGAACTTCATATCAATAAATGTCAAGCCAGCTCTGATTCTAGATCTGTTATAATACTCGATTGAGACAATTTTTCTCTTTCATGTTGATTATTTCATGTGTGCTTTCATCCCAACATGTTAGTTGATCATAGGATCAAAAATATTCAAATATTGTGAAATCGCACATATAAAATAATAAAAAGTATGTCATGTGGTTTTAAATGAGTATTTACTGATTTGTTGAACCAAATCACGTTAAAATGGAAACTATTGCATTGCCTGATTTATATATATATATTATAATGTATATAGTTATTCTATGCATTACTTTGAGTTTTGTTTTGTTTTTACTAAGAAAGCATGATTCTTGCAATGTAAAAGGCCTGAACTTCTCAGAAATGGGTACCGCATCTGAAGGTATCTGTGGAATTTTAGAGCATCCAGGATGGTTTCTTTGGTACTAAATAGCAAGTAATTTCTCCATCATCTGGAATATTACACTTGTGTTAAATATCAATTATTGTATGTATTTTCAGAACATGACGACAAACTCCCGAGTGATGCAAGCATTGGAGAATCTATCGGAGTCCCAGGTAACAACTCACTAATATAAGTAATAGTTTGTTTTATTTTTGCTTGACTAAAATATTAAGTCAGCTTTAGCAGGCGCAGCCAGGCTACCAACTTAATAGGAAGTAAAGCAGAAATAAATAATAACTTTCTTAATGTTGATGAGAATGTATATATATATTACTGGTCAGCAGGCTGGATTATGGAAACTACTAAAATGTAAATGTAAAATGTTAATTTGACTGTTGTTTCTCTCAGAAACTTAA
The DNA here is from genome assembly GCF_026914265.1 of Mya arenaria. Taxonomy (NCBI): domain Eukaryota; kingdom Metazoa; phylum Mollusca; class Bivalvia; order Myida; family Myidae; genus Mya; species Mya arenaria. Next base: position 23,437,951 of record NC_069134.1, on the reverse strand, counting down.
GTAATGAAATCAGTATCCCTTTGGTGAAGACTGTCGTGAGTAATAACACTAAATGCGTTTATAGCAACTGTTAATCTTCATAAAAAAAACCTGTTGCAAAAGATAATGATCATTATGGCTCAAAAATAGAATATTGCGGGAAAAAGTTTAGTTTTGGTTTAAAATGAAGTCAAATATGATACTTTTGTACTAAACTGTATTTACCGTAAATCACTTGATATAAGACGATAGGGGGTATTAGACGCATGCAAAAAAATCCGTGAAAAATCTGAGAAAAAACTTATTCTATGTTTTGGGTAAAAGGTCGCATAGAAAATATGTCAAAATCGTCTGCCAATCTTGGCCACCATGTTTGTTGACAGTGACAAAAAATATTTATTTCGTGAAAATGGCGGCGGTTATCTTTAAAACCATACAATGATAATGCAAAATATGTTTCATTTTTATTCGTTTCATGTTAGGATAGGCACTGAAAAGTACTTAGTGTGACAATTTGTTTCTGGATGGCACTGAAAAGTACCTTTTATGACTATTTGTAAGATTTCTTTCTAACAGAATATCGTAAACAATAACCTGTTAAGAATGAAAAGTGAAGTTATGCAAAAACCTTATATTGTACGGAATTGTTCTCAAAATGTCAACATCTACAGAAAAGAATAAAGAACGTGGAAAAGTGCGAAAAAACAAGACCATTATCCCAACAGTTTGTAGAATTGGTATGTTAAACAGGTCTAAAGGCAGTGCGAATTTTTCACACCTTATCGTACAACTGACAAAAAATAATTTGACAGTGCCCAACTTTGCTTTTTTATATGCATGTTTAATTATTGTTTTATTCAAAATAATATTGAATATTTTTAATCGTACAATATTTTGTTTTAAATTATAAACGTCTTACGATGTACCGTATCCCGATCTTCTACTGCCGTTTTAACCCGTATATACTTGATCGATATGACGCGAGTAACATCCCTTTCTACATAAATCTAAACAAACTCTCGGCCTGAAATTGACCTCGGAAAAAAAGTTCAAAAGCTTGTTACTGGTTATTAGACGCAGGCATTTTTTTACATCGAAATCTGAGGGAAAAAAGTGCGTCCAATACCCAGTCATTTACGGTATTCAAAATAGTTAAACCTCAGAGGACATTTTAAGCATCAATTTCAAGCTTAAGTATAAAATTACATATTTTCGTTGATAAAACTTTTTCCCTAATACTACCTGTGTCAGTTACTAGGGTACAGAATATTGCGCACTAATTTGGGCTTGACCGATTTTATTATTGAATATCATAGAATTAGGTGGGCTGTTAGTAAAATAAGAGCTGATTTAATAAGGTCAATGTCTGGTTTGTTATTTGTGATACAAATATTAAGGATCGAAAAGTTGCGAAATAATGGAGATCACAATATTATTTCTGTAGGAAAGCACTTGAATGGTTTTGGAGTGGTTTATCAAATAATGACAGATATTTCAAAACACGTCTTATGCTGATAAAAGTAAATACTTCTGAATTGACATGTAAATCCTATATTCATCCACAACATGATAAAAACGGACATAAAATCGTCAACTTGCTCCTTTTTTCATTATAGCCTGGATTTGTGGAAATGACAGCTCATTTGTAGGGTACCACCGAAAAGAATAGCACTATTTTTATAAAGAGCATATTTAGAATTTCTGAATATATCTGTTCAGCAATAGAAACCTTTTTAGACTTCTGAATATAGTCCAAACAGCCAAATGTATAATTACTACAGCAAGCTACCGATAAATGTGCCATATATGAAACGAGGGCCTATTTTGGTGAGTGCTATAACCACAATCATGTCTCTGAATAAGACAGTTGGCAATTTGAAGCTCCTCTTAAGGTGTAAAACGATACTTGTTTCACTAGTAGCATACTGTGCTGATCCTTTTATCAGCTATTTACAGGCCAGACTAATTTGAGTCTAGTATTTATGGCCTGTTCAGTTTGAGATTAGTTATGACACTTAATAGCGAACACAGAAAGAAAATGCTGTTCTAAATTGATTTTATATTTATGAATTTAGCCTTGGATTGACCTTTATTTATAACAGAATAATTGAGTGTTGTAAAAAAAGGTTTCAGTTCTATTTTGAAACCATTTTATTTTTTATCAATTTGATAAATTATTGTAGGTGAATGATTTCCTGACCGGTCGCGCTCCACTACTCCTCGCCATGAAGCTGGGGGAACACATGATGTTCGTGCAACTGCAACTGTCCAATTCCTCGTGCAGCTCACGACGTCGCACCAATCACACGCATTGCGCCCACGGGAACAGCAATGGCAGCCATAACAACAATACATCGTCAGAGGTAATGAATGTGTGTGTGTGTGTTGGTGACACAATTGGTAGGGCTAGTGTCCTGGGGCCTTTATGGGTTTGAGTCCTGATATAATATTGCATGGTAGGACCTGCAAATATTGTCTTATCTGAAAACACAAATTAATTGATGATGGTTGCAAAATCTGTTCAACAATTATTTATTTTAAATGTCAAACACCATACAAAAAATTGAATTGATTTATTTGAATTGTTTCGTTTAAGCTTAACTTGAATGCCAGAGTAATTTTTATTTCACACTTAAAATTACCGCAATTGAATATGAAATGTATGTGTAATACCGTTTTTTAGAAAGCACTTTTTTTTTATGTAGTAAAGCACTAAAGTAACACCCAATTAAATTTAGTCATCACAATACAGCACAAATATTTTAATGTGCATTGTGGTTTCATTTATGAATTTAATTAAAGTGGAATGCACTTACATATCAAAGTTTTATAAATATCATTACCTTATTAAGTAAGGAAGTCATATTTACAATCATTCACAAATACCGCAATATAATTATTATACAAGATTGTGTTTATTCTTGTCCTACCATATATAGCAATCCAGTAAAACAATATAAACAATAAAAACCACAAGAATCTCAAAATAAAATGAGTTTGCATAGATGACAGTCCTTTCTTTTTTCTGCTGCAACAAATGCAGTAGGTTTCTCACCATCATTTGCATACATGTATCTCTGGCTTACAAGACAATGAGTGCAGATTTAGAATCATGATGTTCAAAGGGTTTTCACTTCTGTTTGTGGTGGCAGGTCAAAAGATATGACATAACTGCTTGTAACAGCTGTATTTACTTCCTACATCAACAATTTCCATGACGATTAATTGTACAATACCGTATAAGTCCTTGGTGACATGCAAACATGTATTTTGAAGGATGCGCAAAAGTCATATTCATTGCATTTACTTCACATACATTAATCTAGACCAGATGTGTGAGCAATGCCCAAACTTACTACAAAGTTTGAAAAAATTATCTAATTTTACTTGTTTATCATTTGTATAATTATGACATCATTGAAATAAACAACTACCCTAATGTACTACAACTACAAGGTTACACAACACCAATAATTTTATGTCATTACATATTTTTTTTAATTATTTTTTAATGCACTGGTGTCTTAAAATGGTAGGCGACAGTCTGTTTGTGAGGGCAAAATATGGTACGTGTGGGGGAAAACGGCTTGTAACAGCTGTTTTCACTTCCTACGTGATATCAGCAGTTTTTAAGATGACTAACTGAACCAATATTGCTTATGCATGTTTGTCATTCAATTCAAAATGATAATAACTTCAGTGTAGATGGAGAACTGTTTTTAGCTAACTTAAATTAAAAGAGTGGTACACATTTTAAACCTTATTTTCACAGAAAAATGCTAAGAAAAAAGAATGTCAAAAGTCATCGAACTTTGGTGTTAGAAAAAAAAAGAAAATGTCTTGACTTCAGAACCAACTATCCTTCATTTAAACACAAAGATGGGGTGTTCATGTTGTTTTGTTTGTTTTATTTCATACAGAAGTGCAATCCATCTCCAAATAGCGGGTTGAACAGTTGTAATTCAGGGGCTGTGATCGACAGTGTCAACCATCTTGGGCAAGGGGTCTATTCGGGTAAATTTTCAGGTAAGTTTGTTGATGATGATGATAATGATGATGACGATGATGATGATGATGATGATGATGATGATGATGATGATGATGACTCATAGTATTATTATTCAAAAATGTGCATTTTACCAGTACAAATCTTCTAGTGGTGTCTGAAATGAGAGACCACCTTGAAGTATTTCCAGTGGGATCATTCAAATGAGAGGCTGACAGTAGTATTTCCAGTGAGGTCAAGCCTGCCATTATTCAAATCAGAGTCTGACACTAGTATTTCCACATTTTAAATCCACAGAATCATTATATATTGTGAATATGGGTGTACCAGTTTCACGACTGTCATTTAAAGGCATTTGTTAAAAGCCTTTAAACTAAGTTGCAGTCGTAAATCTAGAGCAATTTTATTTACCATTCTTGTAACAAAAGGTCTTGTATCAGAAGTCCTTGAAATAAAAATTAAAAAAAAACTGGGACAAACTGCGTTTTCTAATGGAAGATGTGCCAAAGCTGGATTATTGCGAGTATCATTTATCGTTGCGGCCAATATCAACAACTGCCTTGTCCAATATGTAATCCTGTTTCCTGTTTGGCATTAAGACAGCTTATGTTTCTGGGCCTATGTATATGATGGTCACAATCTGAATGTAAGACAGTCAGTTTTTTAGCGCGTCTGCTTTCCTTGGTAAAAAAATTTCAGTAATGGTCATAGCGGTGTCATTGTGAAAAGCATGTACCTTGGCAATAAGTAAGAAACATTCAAGATTTTCCAATGGAACTTGGTTCGCATGTTGACAGAAACAATATGTACTAAATTATATATAGCAGGGCCCATAACTCCAGCTGTAATAATTGTGAATTACCACCCTTGTTTGATTGGCTCCCCAACACTCAAACTTTGTCTACAGCAATATTCTGTCAGAGGAAGTTTTGGAAGGTCCATGAATAAATTTGTCCATTAAATTAACACGCTTTAAGGTCAGAATTTTCCATCTACATGAGATCAAAAGACCTTTTATATGGATGGTCTCTATTTTGTTAAGTGTTTGTTCCTGTTGTCTGCAAAATTTAAAAAGTTTCAAAACAGAGATGGATGCAATTCCAGGAGAATTTGATTCAATAAGAGGGTTCCTGTAATTTTAATTCGCTCCTTCCAACAGTAAATTAATTTTATTGTTCTCAAAATTGTCCTAGAAATAGAATCTAATTTGAAGTATATTTAGCGTGTTCTTGGGCGATAGTCAGGAAACATGTATTTAAGATGAAACCATTGATTTGACAATGTTGGGATTAAATTATGTCCTGAGATGTTGTCCTTAAAATAAATGAACAATTCATTTATCAAAGTTAAAATGTAAGATGTTTTCTCACAATATTTGTGTTAAGCAATAGGCTAAAAAACTGAAGTTATGGATACCAGGAAGTTTTTCCTGTATAATAGCTTGCTGTGTTTTTGCGTTATATCCAAAACCACACACCCACACTTGAATTAAGATATTCAATGTAGTTATAATAGTTATTCAATAAATTCAACACTTTACATAAACAGAATTTTAAAATCAAGTCCAATAAAACGAATGTCTTTAATACAGGTCCCCATGAGGTCAGTTTACAATAGGGCCATGTTTTTCTTTTACATAAAAGAATATTTCAGATAATACATAAGCTTCAGAAGAAATCGGAAAGCCCACTTTTTCACTTCCTACGTATTATTTGAACACTCGGTGAATCAGCAAATTTCAATTAATCTGAGTTGTGAGTGGGTATTGAAATTGTCTTCCTTCCAGTGACATTTGTCTTCTTGGAGAATATTGTGATAAATTCTCTTGTTCAAACACACTGTCATGAAAGTCAAACACATCAAGATTTGGTCACGTTCCCAGTGTTTACAAAACAGTACTTGTTTTTATTAAAAAATGCATTGGTATGTTATTTTAAATTGAGAGTCGCAATAAAATGTCAGTGTTTTTTTTTTATTTACAATTATGCAGTAGTCTGTTTTGGTAATCCCACATTAAATCATCGCTTTTTATGGTATTTGGTGTATGTAAAAAACTTGTTAAGTACATTCAATTGAAGTAATAAATTCTCCAATTCTCCATCTTGTGTGTTCCTTGGAAAAACAAGCCAGGCAGGGGGGGGGGGGGGGGGGGGGGGGGGTATTTTTTCTGCTTTTGATCTTAGATTGGGCCTAAAGCAAGACAATAAAATATCTCAGACAAATTGATCATGCAGTAAATATTGCACTTAAGTAAGGTTTTATTTTCTTATTTGTGATAACAGGAAAGGTTGAACAATATTTTAGATATGTGAAAAATTCTTCAGAATATTTTTGTATCAAAGTATATCATTCCATATTGGATAATAAATTCTCGTGTATAGAATGGAGTGTGACATATGAATGTTGAACAGAAATATAATGCGACATTATAAGGGTATTCAACCATAGATAACTTGTCACTGTTATTTTCAGACATTTTAACACATAAATAGTTAAATGTTTATTTTATTTTTCTAGCAAAGAATAATTTTGATTTCAGGAACTCTTGACCCAACTATTCAGGATCCGGCTGGGCGACCGAAGCGTGACATCAACACCATACTTCAGATTTTAAACGACCTGCTGGTAGCATCGCCCCAGTTTCGAGAGTCTGGAGGCTCGTGTTTTAGTTCTGACAAAAACTTCTCTCCACCCTGTCAACAACCTGTTTTAGGTTGGTAGTCAAATGTTTATAGTCTTATATAATGCAATTATTGACTTAATTAAGTCATTACTCATTATACATGGCTCCAATACCACATACTTTCAGTCCATTATAATAGGATCAAGCTAAGCACTCAGTTTTTGTTTTTGCATAATTTGTGATATTTTCTCATTTTGAAGAATTCTGAGACTTTAAGTTGTGGCCATGACCTTCTGATTTGTCCTAACGAGATAGTAAGTCATGGCCACAAAGTCCTGGGAACGAGTCAATAAGTCGTGGCTACCAGATAAAAAAAATTCTCACAATTCACCTCTAGGCCACTGTATGTAAGTCATACTGAATGCAGATTTTTTTGTCCTTCAGTATTATTACAAAATGGGGCGAAAGTAAATAGTGTCTTGAATGACAAAGCAAGTTTGAATGTCACATGAATTAAATGTTAAGACATCTCAAAATGTCAAGTATTAGAAGAACCCGCGTCTGGCTACCAGTGATGATTAAAATGGCACTTGTGTCTACAAACAGCATCAGAGCATGGCTACCTACAACTTCAATTTAAGGGATAAGATTATTTAATACAGAACATGATATTTTCCAATGATTTGCATTGGCAGTTTTATTTTATCAAACAGCACTGGCATTTAAAGAAAGAATCACTTTGAATTGTAATGAGGATTATTTGACTGAGTAATTGTACACATTTCTGATAATGTAAATTTCTTTTTTCCCCAATGACATTTCGGTAACAATTGATGAATATTTTAAATCTTCAAACCTTCTTTGACCTTTAGATTTTGCTGAATTTGAATTTAAATTGATTTGATATTTTCTCTATTTTCAGTTATAATGTCAAGCATTTGTTACTTCAAAGTATGCTTTAACAAAAAAATTATTTTAGATACTACATTATGTTTAAAATTGTGAAGTACTCATTTTAATTTTCACCAGGTAAATGATCTGACAAAGTGATCTTTAAAGTCAATCTATTATAATTCTAATTCACAAATTAATGCAGTTATATGATCATCATCAAATGCCTTTGAAAAAAAGCAAAAGATGTGTGAACAACTTCAAAGTATTTGCATTATTTCTTAACCTTTTGAAAGTGACTTGTATATTTTTCATGCCATTTTTAGCTTGGCAAAATCATGATTGACATTTACAATCCAAGTTATAACTTAATAACAAATGACTTTCCATCATGCCCTTCATACATGGAATAACATTTACGTTAAATAATCATTATCATGTATAGAAGATTGACATTCTTGTGTATTATCACTTCAATACAAAAGAGTAATGCCTAAGTTATTATATGACTGCTCTTCCCTTTCAAACACTTTTATTGCTAAATGTGGTTATATCATTTCTGCAAGTAAGTGATTGTAGAAATCACAAGAATTTAAGCTATCGTATATCTAAATAAAGTGTTGTAATTTTTCTTTTCACTGTTAGAATAGTTTAACTACATAATACCGGTATAATATACAACTGAATATAAATATCTTTCCTCAAAAGAAATAAACAAACTTTTTTTACAAGATATCAATATATACATTCTGTATTATAAATAAGATGTACATGTATACGGATCATTGGTGTACGTGAATTTAAGACAAAGTTTGGTCAAATTAAGCTAATCCTACCTGGCAGTGTATTTGGTTTATAGCATGTGCTAACAAGTCAGTTTATAAAAGACAACTGCTAACTATGTCTAGTATACTCAACAGTTATTCAATATTGCCTAATATCTAATGTCAAAATATGTTTTTTTCAACTTACAGATACAACTAGAAGTTATAATGACAATAGCGGGGATGCAAATTTGCGGGGGAAGGTCAAGACGTTAAAACGTATGATGGAGGAAAGAAAGTTGCGTCGCCAAGAGAAACGAGGCCTACGTGCACCCTACCAGTGGCCAAACAAGCTTTCCCATGTGTACCAGAGGATGAAGGCAAGGGAAAACACAAACTACGAGTCTGCTGTAAAGAGAGACCTTGAAGTGGCGGGAAAATCTGAGTCACATCCAGAATCAAGTTCATCTTTCCAGCCATCTTCCTCCGCCCCTATGGAGCAAGAAAGTGTTCTCGTCTGAAGCCTACTACTGGAGATTCATTCGGGTTCACATTTTGCGTGTCTAACCCTTTAGACACATTTGTTTGGCTTGTCAGCCATTTTTGTCGTAAAATGGCAGCCATGTTTTGTTTTGGTGCCATTGCAGACATTTTGGTGGGACTTTGATGGTTGTTCTTGTTGGAGAACTGGTTATTTTAATGGCGTTGTTGTTATGGACAGTTGTCAGATTATGTACCATTTGTAAGCAAGACGTTGTGTCAATAATTGTAACAATGTATTTGTGTTAAGACATGTTTTGTTCTGTTTGTAACATCAGCATGTATAATGTATGTTGAAATTGACGAAATATGGTACATACTGTAAGTTAAATGAGTTATGTAAAAACAAGATAAAACATTGCAATGAGGGATAATAAATGTCATCCGTGGTTGAACAATTGTTTGACATTTTGTCAGAGGTCAGCAAATCAAGAAGCGTTACAATGTTTTATACAAGAAATAGTTTGTAAGTTTGTAGCTGTCCCGCAAGTTAAAGGCAACATTGATAGGACTAGACGCTATGAGATTTGTTCATATTTGCCATAAAATATATCCCTGCACTTTGAATGGTGAATGTAAAAAAGTTTCAAGTAGCATGTAACATAGGAGGACTAGGAACTTTTTTTGCATTTATCCCTGCACCCCCACTGTTTGTATTGTAGCTTAGTTCGATTTAATAATGCGCCTATCTTCCATTGATTTTCATACCTGTACCTGCTGGTTCTTACAGTTTTGTGATATTTATTTGATATTTTTGTATGATACTGACAAACGCTGATTGATATTTTAGATAAAACACATTTTTGTCGCATTTTTGTTATTTTTCATGAAGATTAACCTAAATTGTTTTATATTTTATACCTATTCACCTTATCATTTTAATTTAGACCTAATTTCGGTAATTTGAATAACTGGGACAAACTGACATTTTTCTGACAAGAGAGAGTATATTAATAATTTTTGTGACACTTTTAGAATATTTATGAAGGCCGAGTGTATTCTGGTGCAATTTTAATCCTAAACTTAACCTTAGAACATTTTTTTTAACCAGCTGATACTTGTCACAAGTGAGATAGCATTTTATTTGTTGAATAAAGACATAGTAAATCAGTGTCACTTAAGTCTTTAAGCTTAATGAGAAATTTCAGCAAACAAGTTTGTTAAATAGTTTATCGAAATATATGCAAGAAAAAAAGAAAAGAAAATAAAGAAAATACCTTTTTTAATTTTTAACACAAATTAAAATGGAAAACAATACAAACATTTACAGTATTTAGATAAACAGGCTTTGTACATAAGCATGTAAAATGGAGGTTTAAATACATGTATTAAAATATTATGGATGTTTATATCACCTCCACATTTAACGGAGTTTAATATATGTATTTCTATCTAGTGTGTGCTTGTTTGAACTAGTTACAGATATGTTAGTAGCATACCTTTGTATAGTTTCACATTTTCTACGATATAATTGAGGACTTAGGTACATTTTTCAATTTTTACTTTTATAAACGGATTTAGTAAGTTGTTAAGAAGAATACTGTCAACTGTTTCTGTTTCATCATTTTTAGGAGGAACATGTTATATTTATTTGTAAAATCAATTACATACATTACATTTTTGTAAAATCAATAACATAATTACATTTTTGTAAGATCAATTAACATCCATTACATTTTTGTAAAATCAATAATATCCATTAAGTTTTGTAAAGTCAATGACATCCATCACATTTTTGTAAAATCAAGGAACAATTAAGGCCAGTTCTATATCACTGTATACTTATTTTACTATCATGTATATGTTGACGCTGTTGAAACAATTATAATGGAGCTAGACTGATCCTTTCTTTGTACTTTGTGTATTATATTTTCTAAATCTTATTTATTGCTTTTGTTTAACTTATAGACATAAATGGCAGTTCATTTTTAGCATACATGCCACGATTTTACATCCTCAGCCCATAGATATCCCCACCCCCACCTCTTATATTGGATTGTTTAATATACCATGGTTGAAAAATGCCATAATTCAAAAAACACCTGTTTTGCAACAAAAAATGTTTTCTTTGGCTTTAACATCACTTTACTTTAAAATTTAAATGTTGTGTAAAAAAAAAATGTCAATGGTTAAAATGGGCAAATAATAATCAGAAGAAAACCTGGCATGTATCGGCTAACATTTCACGATCCAGAGTCGTATCTTCTATGCTCCTTCAAAACATTTTGGAGGTTGTATTGTTGAATTTTATTTAATTGTGTATTTGCCTGTGTTTATTGTGTTTTTTATATAATAATTAAATTCTTATAAAAGAGCAAAATCTCTTCCTTGTTTTATCAATGTTTGTACAAGATATATACAATGTTATACCATGGCTAGCAAGATATGTAACATGTCTAGCATGAATCATCTCCTTGGGAAATGTTCAAACAGTCTAGATTCTCTTATGAGACAATTTAAGTATGTTCAGAAATAAGTTGGGTATATCTGATACAGCTTATTAGACAAAATATTAGCTAGACAACCATCATGTGCTGAAACATACCAGTACTGTAATACTGTAATATATAAGTTGAACGTAAGCTATCAATTTCTGCAACAGTTGATAGCAGTATATATCGTCAGACAAAATACGAGAGATGTTTGGTTATTTGATACATTATACTATGGCAATTGGAAACTATGTACTTACATGTGATCTAGGACAAGCTTAAAACCAATTAATTCTAAGAAGAGTACCATACAACAAAATTAGCTTGTGGTTGAGAAAGGCTGCATGTTCTTTTGTTAATTTTGTACAGGTCAATAGATTGTCCAGTTCTGTCAACTTGGTATCTGTTACTTTGTACCATGTGAACCCTTCTAGCCGATCATGAGCCAGATCACATGTTCATATCTGTTGACAGCATCACACAGGTACGGAAGGTAACATGGACTGTCTTACAACAAAAGTGACTAGCAGTAGTTCATGACACATAGACACAATAAGAGGGATATTACAAAATATTACAAAATACTTCATACATGTACCTTCAAAACTTATCTTCTTAGTTGACTAACCTGTAAACTTACATACTTTATCTACAGTTAGTAGGCAGGCAAACACAACGTCTGTGTCTTCTAACTAGTATCATGTGTTATGATCATTTTGTGTCTGGCTTGACCATTCATAAAAAAATCAACTTAAAATGTCTCCCAATGTCAGCATGTCCATCATTCGTGCCAATATTGAAATATCGGTGAATAATGAGTGGACAGGTTTTTCTAGAACTAACTAGTGCTGTTGAGACACTGTACTTTGTCACGGAAACATGAAATAATTGTCCACCAACAGCGGTTTGTATGTGAACATCATTATCAAGATTAAATGTCAATAGTACTAAATATGGAACCCATCGACCTATCAACCTGCTATGGTTCATGCAGTTATAACAGGTTTGTTGTACAAGTGTTGTGAAAATGGCAAACAGTGCAGAGAGGTACCAAATAGTTATCTATAGTTATTTCTAAGCAGTGAAACAGTAGTTGAGGGGAACATTTATTAGTAGTCTGACATGGACAGAAATAGGGCTTGAAAACAAAATGTGACATTGAGCATTAGATTCATTTTACTAAATGTCTCGCCTCTCATTGGAGGTCCAAATGCCAAGAAGTCACAATTAATAGCAAAATTATGACTAACAAACCACATAGTGTTGGAGCTTTGAACCTTGTACTTTTAATACATAAGTAAGCCCCAGCCTGGTGCCCTGACTTTAAACTCTTAAGTTTTGTGTGCTGAAACATATAATGTAATTTAAGGATTGAATGTTAAAGTATTTTGGTTCAGGAGTATATGAACATTTTGTCAGTGAATGCTGAGGACTTCACAATTATCCTTGCACTGAACAAATGTTTCTGTACACAGATGAGCGATAAAATTATAAAATAGTCAATATCTATATTTACACCATCACCGGATACCCCCGATACTCTACTGTGCTATGCATAGACAATTTGGCTAAGAAAATATCACAATCATTAATAACTAATGGGGCCGTTTTATTGGTTCCGCAAGGAACTTTATGATGCGGAAATATGCACAGACACTCATACTAATATATTCTGATAGAAAAGGTATTCTGTTGAAAGCTCTAATTGTACTTAGTCGCCAGATCACTTCAAATTTTAAAACAGACACTTAGACCACTCACCTGTGGAGACAACTGGCAATACAGGGTTATTGAAAAGCTTTTAATTGTATTTAAATGTATTTTCAAACAAAATTTTGTTGGTCAATTTTCCCACATAATGTTAGAAGCATAACAGAAGTAGTACCACGGTTTCTGATGATGAATTTTCACTGAAAATTTGTAAACAAAACTCTGGTATAATCAAACTAAAACGCTGAAAATAATGCTTCCAAGACAAAAGATAGTACTATAGTATAAATTTGGTTGTTTGAACAGTGGCAGTGTCAATGATGTCACTTGTTTCATTAGCAACAACTGCAATAAAATGTCATTTGACCAATCACAAGCACTGTTTTTGTTCTATCAAAGTTATTCCATAGATGTTGCATTCATGGAATATGAAAGCAATGGAAAGGATATGCATCCATGTAAGGAAGCGCCATAGGAGTGTAAATATCATACAGTTATGTAAGTTTAAAGTACAGTTCATAGTCAGAAATGTGATATATAAAAGTACAGTTATGTTTTCTATTTCATTTCATTTTATGCCAAACATAAAATATTTATGATCTTAACCTCAAGTTAAATAAACAAATAAACATAGTGTAGGAGTTCCATTTTTTAAGCAGGGTATTTTATTTCATATGTTATTTCAATTTAAAACACATGCACACAGGCACTGATTCCTCTGGATAGCCAAACTAATGAATGGCTAAATGTCCTGATACACAGTGGATTATTGCTCCTGCATTTGGTAATGTCCAGAATCTATGCCCCTCACCGCCCACGACAAGAACAAAATCTGCACTCGTACATTGGTAACAGTAAACAAACTGAAAAATATTCTTGTTTGATAATCAACAAACAACTGCATCCTATTTTGCGATAATAATTATAATAATAAATAAGCTATTATTTTATAAGATGGGAATTACAACCTGCTTCCTAGTCAAATGAATTACAACCAATTGAGCATATCATTAATACTAGTTTGTCCACGAGAAAAATGTAAAATTTTATAAAACCAATAGTAACATATCAAATATAAATGCACTACCATATTTAACCTAATCAATTCCGATCATAAACACATTCATAAAATAAATGTTAGCTGGTAAGGCATTCAGCTAAAGTTGAGACGGGGAGTGCATATAGTTACTATTGTGTCCTGTCTTGTAGTGCATAGTTACTATTGTGATATCCTGTCTTGTAGTGCATAGTTACTATTGTGATATCCTGTCTTGTAGTGCATAGTTACTATTGTGATATACTATCTTGTAGTGCATAGTTACTATTGTGATATACTATCTTGTAGTGCATAGTTACTATTGTGATATACTATCTTGTAGTGCATAGTTACTATTGTGATATACTATCTTGTAGTGCATAGTTACTATTGTAATATACTGTCTTGTAGTGCATTGTTAGTGTTGTGATATTCTGTCTTGTAGTGCATAGTCACTATTGTAATATACTGTCTTGTAGTGCATAGATAGTGTTGTGATACTCTGTTTTGTAGTGCATAATTACTATTGTGATATACTGTCTTGTAGTGCAAAGTTTATGTTGTGATATACTGCCTTGTAGTGAAAGTTTATGTTGTGATATACTGTCTTGTAGTGCATAGTTAGTGTTGTGATATACTGTCTTGTTGTGCATAGTTAGTGTTGTGATATACTGTCTTGTTGTGCATAGTTAGTGTTGTGATATACTGTCTTGTTGTGCATAGTTAGTGTTGTGATATACTGTCTTGTTGTGCATAGTTAGTGTTGTGATATACTGTCTTGTTGTGCATAGTTAGTGTTGTGATATACTGTCTTGTTGTGCATAGTTAGTGTTGTGATATACTGTCTTGTTGTGCATAGTTAGTGTTGTGATATACTGTCTTGTTGTGCATAGTTAGTGTTGTGATATACTGTCTTGTTGTGCATAGTTAGTGTTGTGATATACTGTCTTGTAGTGGGTAGTTTGTGTTGTAATATACTGTCTTGTAGTGCATAGTTACTATTGTAATATACTGTCTTGTAGTGCATAGTTAGTGTTGTGATATACTGTCTTGTAGTCCATAGTTACTATTGTAATATACTGTCTTGTAGTGCATAGTTACTATTGTAATATACTGTCTTGTAGTGCATAGTTAGTGTTGTGATATTCTGTCTTGTAGTGCATAGTTACTATTGTGATATCCTCTCTTGTAGTGCATAGTTACTATTGTAATATACTGTCTTGTAGTGCATAGTTACTATTGTAATATACTGTCTTGTAGTGCATTGTTAGTGTTGTGATATTCTGTCTTGTAGTGCATAGTTACTATTGTGATATACTGTCTTGTAGTGCATAGTCACTATTGTAATATACTGTCTTGTAGTGCATAGTTAGTGTTGTGATATTCTGTCTTGTAGTGCATAGTTACTATTGTGATATACTATCTTGTAGTGCATAGTTACTATTGTGATATACTATCTTGTAGTGCATAGTTACTATTGTGATATACTATCTTGTAGTGCATAGTTACTAATGTAATATACTGTCTTGTAGTGCATTGTTAGTGTTGTGATATTCTGTCTTGTAGTGCATAGTCACTATTGTAATATACTGTCTTGTAGTGCATAGTTAGTGTTGTGATATTCTGTCTTGTAGTGCATAGTTACTATTGTGTCCTGTCTTGTAGTGCATAGTCACTATTGTAATATACTGTCTTGTAGTGCATAGTTTATGTTGTGATATACTGCCTTGTAGTGCATAGTTAGTGTTGTAATATACTGTCTTGTAGTGCATAGTTTATGTTGTAATATACTGTCTTGTAGTGCATAGTTTATGTTGTAATATACTGTCTTGTAGCACATAGTTAGTGTTGTAATATACTGTATTGTTGTGCATAGTTAGTGTTGTAATATACTGTCTTGTAGTGCATAGTTTATGTTGTAATATACTGTCTTGTAGCACATAGTTAGTGTTGTGATATACTGTATTGTTGTGCATAGTTAGTGTTGTGATATACTGTCTTGTAGTGCGTAGTTTATGTTGTAATATACTGTATTGTTGTGCATAGTTAGTGTTGTAATATACTGTCTTGTAGTGCATAGTTTATGTTGTAATATACTGTATTGTTGTGCATAGTTAGTGTTGTGATATACTGTCTTGTAGTGCATAGTTTATGTTGTAATATACTGTATTGTTGTGCATAGTTAGTGTTGTGATATACTGTCTTGTAGTGCGTAGTTTGTGTTGTAATATACTGTCTTGTAGTGCATAGTTAGTGTTGTAATATACTGTCTTGTAGTGCATAGTTACTGTTGTGATATTCTGTTTTGTAGTGCAATATAACTATTGTGATATACTGTCTTGTAGTGCATTATTACTATTGTGATATTCTGTCTTGTAGTGCATTGTTACTATTGTGATATTCTGTCTTGTAGTGCATTATTACTATTGTGATATACTGTCTTCTAGTGCATTATTACTATTGTGATATACTGTCTTGTAGTACATAGTTTCTGTTGTGATAATCTGTCTTGTAGTGCATTATTACTATTGTGATATTCTGTCTTGTAGTGCATTATTACTATTGTGATATTCTGTCTTGTAGTGCATTATTACTATTGTGATATACTGTCTTGTAGTGCATTATTACTATTGTGATATACTGTCTTTTAGTGCATAGTTAGTGTTGTGATATCCTGTCTGTTCTTTATTGCAATGGTTAGTGTTGTGGTATTCTGTCTTGTAGCATATAGTTATTGTTGTGATGTACTGTCTTGTTGTGCATAGTTAGTGTTGTGATATTCCATCTTGTAGTGCATAGTTAGTGTTGTGATATTCTGTCTTAGTGCATGGTTTGTGTTGTGATATACTGTCTTGTAGTGCTACCTTGCAGTTTGATATATATGGTGGGTAGTGCATATAACTAGTGTTGTCATATACTTTCTAGTAGTGCACATATAAAACTGTTGTGGTTTATTTGGTGAAACTGCATACAGTTGCTGTTATGATATTTACTGACTAGGACTTCACAGTACACTAACAATATTCAGTGAACGCACAAACTATTATGAAAACTGTATGATAAATATGTATTGAATTTAAGATTCAAGGAAGTAAAAATACTTCAAAGCAATAGTCCACCATACCATTAAAATGCTAAACATGTCATTTTCAAACATTTAAATTACAATGATGACCTGATTACAGTTTTCTTCAGCAATTATCAGATACCACCTGAGTGAATTCATGCATTTAAGAATGGTTCAGTTTAGCAGTCCTGGTATTTTACACTAGCCTTCATCTAAATTCAAATCACTTCCGCATAAAGTTTCTGAATGATCTCTTTCTTCCAGAATATATTTAAGGGGCACACTTACAGATTACCCATTTTGACAACTTTTTTTTTTTTTTTCTCAATGAGTCAATGTTTGCTTAAATGTCTTGAAACCAGTGATATAAGACTGCTGATCAGATCGCATTTGCTTGATTGAGGGTAAGCAACGCCATCAAACCTTTTTTTTTAACGTAAATATGAAAATCTGCAATCTGATCTTTTGTTATCAGTCTTATATCACTGGTTTCCAGACATTTACACAAAAAAAATAGCTAAAGCCAAGACCAAAAAATAAAAAGTTGCCAATACAGTCAATCTGTGAGAGTGCAGCTTTAAAGGGGCATGATACAGTTTTACAGGATGATGTACACATGAAACATATTAATTATAGTGCATTATTATATTTAACTCATTTGACTTTACTGATCAAAATATAAAAAAACACATAAGTTTTGTGTTCATTATAAAAATAATAGCCTTAAAACTTAGATGGGGTTTTCAATTAACAGCTATGTGGCCACGAATTCCCAAGTTTAAAAGCGCAAACAAATATACATGTAACTGATTTATTTGTTCACAAATCAAATTCCTTTTTATGCTTTGATCATAAAAGTCAAAAGAGTTGACCTAATTATTCCTTAAATAAATACATTTATTTTGTGCGTCAATGACGTGTAAAACTATGGTTGTGCCACTTTAATTTTGTGGTAAGTCCTGTGTGGCGGCTGTTAACATTCCCTCCGTATTTTGTCCACAGATTAGCTGTTTAGCTTATCGTCCATCAGGATCACCAAATATGTATTTATGTTTCCTGGAAACAGAATACGGCATAAATCAGTGCTTAGTACTTAAAGGGGGAATTGACAGAGCTATACTAATCATTGATGTCCATGACAATTTCAATTAAACAGAGACTGCTGGTTTCATTCTTCAGATGAAGTTTGTGCTCCCGAAGGATTCCTCTTCCAGGAAATGTTTTCCTCTCCACATTGCAAATCATTGTCCTTGGAATTACCAGACCTTTCATGACTTAAATTCCTGCGGAGAAAAGGTCCTTAGACATGAATAACTGGTGGATGGAGGAAACACCTAGTGCTTCCCCAATGTGGCCATGACCCTATAACAGTTCAAACAAACCTGTGTTGTCAATAAGTTTTTTGAACTTGTATTAACTTGTAAAGTCTAATAGACTTTATAAGTCAATACAAGTTCAAAAAACTTATCTCCAAATCTTTTAAAACATGGGAGGTGGTTTTCCTTGTTTGGTGTTTGTTTGGCCTTGATCCTTGCACCTTTAAACAGGATCTTGGTTCATAAACAAACTCTTAGATTCCTATTAAGTTGCTTAAGCATGCAAAACAACTAGCAGTGTATAGTGTAGTGTGCATGGGAACAGAACCAGCCATCAGGTTAGTTTGGTAGATAGAGCTTTGTGTGGGTGTTCCAGCGGTCACGTTTTTTGGGAGGGCCTGCAACAAACAGACTTTTCATTGCAGGTTTACTTCACTGTTGTCATGAGTGAGGGATGTGACATGGGTAATAACCAGTTGAATGGTTTGCTCAGATAGTACTTAGTGTCAGTGCTAGTGCTCCGGCAGTCAGAGTCATAACTTAAGCCCCCCTCCACACACACACACCATGCACTCGTTTCCTCTGTTTTGAAATGAGAAGATGAAGATACAAGTTATAGCACTTGTACCAATAGACAATAGTTATACTTAAAAATTATGAAATAAATTCGAAGAATTAACTGACTGTCAGTCTTCCTTGACAGTAATTAAACAAGAGCACCGCGAAACGGAGCATTATACGCCCGAAGAAGATTCGGCTTGAGGTCCTTTAAATGTAGTGATGATTTGTATAAAGTTATTTGAAAATCGCTTTATTAGTTACCAAGTTATGGCCCGGACACGGAATTGCTAACGGACGAGTAACAAAGATGTGGCCCGGACACAGAATTGCTAATGCCCCCCCATGGTGATTCTAGTCTTTGAGGTATGGACCTGGAAATTGCGCGCGACACATCCTTTTAATGTAGTGATGATTTGTATAAGGTTATTTGAAAATCGCTTTATTAGTTACCAAGTTATGGCCCAGACACGGAATTGCTAACGGACGAGTTACAAAGATGTGGCCCGGACACAGAATTGCTAACGCCCCCCCATGGTGATTCTAGTCTTTGAGTTATGGCCTGGACATGGAATTGCTAATGTCCCCCCCCCCATGGTGATTCTAGACTTTGAGGTATGGACCTGGAAATTGCATGTGACACATCCTTTTAATGTAGTGATGATTTGTATAAAGTTATTTGAAAATCACTTTATTAGTAACAAAGATGTGGCCCGGACACAGAATTGCTAACGCCCCCCCCCCCCATGGTGATTCTAGTCTTTGAGGTATGGACCTGGAAATTGCGCGTGACACATCCTTTTAATGTAGTTATGATTTGTATAAAGTTATTTGAAAATGACTTTATTAGTTACCAAGTTATGGCCCAGACACGGAATTGCTAACGGACGAGTAACAAAGATGTGGCCCGGACACAGAATTGCTAATGCCCCCCATTGGTGATTCTAGTCTTTGAGTTATGGCCTGGACATGGAATTGCTAATGTCCCCCCCCCATGGTGATTCTAGACTTTGAGGTATGGACCTGGAAATTGCATGTGACACATCCTTTTAATGTAGTGATGATTTGTATAAAGTTATTTGAAAATCACTTTATTAGTAACAAAGATGTGGCCCGGACACAGAATTGCTAACGCCCCCCCCCATGGTGATTCTAGTGTTTGAGGTATGGACCTGGAAATTGCGCGCGACACATCCTTTTAATGTAATGATGCTTTGTATAAAGTTATTTGAAAATGACTTTATTAGTGACCAAGTTGTGGCCCGGACACAGATTTGCTAACACACCCCCATGGTGATTCTAGTCTTTGAGGTATGGACCTGGAAATTGCGCGCGACACATCCTTTTGATGTAGTGATGATTTGTATAAAGTTATTTGAAAATCGCTTTATTAGTTACCAAGTTATGGCCCGGAAACAGAATTGCTAATGCCCCCCCATGGTGATTCTAGTCTTTGAGGTATGGACCTGGAAATTGCGCGCGACACATCCTTTTAATGTAATGATGCTTTGTATAAAGTTATTTGAAAATGACTTTATTAGTGATAAAGTTGTAACGCCCCCCCATGGTGATTCTAGTCTTTGAGGTATGGACCTGGAAATTGCGCGCGACACACCCTTTTAATGTAATGATGCTTTGTATAAAGTTATTTGAAAATGACTTTATTAGTGACAAAGTTGTGGCCCGGACACGGAATTGCTAACGCACCCCCATGGTGATTCTAGTCTTTGAGGTATGGACCTGGAAATTGCGCGTGACACATCCTTTTAATGTAGTGATGATTTGCAGGGGCGGGTCCAGGAATCAACGTTAGAGGGGGCGTAACTAAGGGGGCGCAACCTTTTGACATGCTCCCTCTGAACCGAAAGTGTATGGCATAAACTGTTTGCATAAGGATTGGGGGTTAAGCAATCAAGAAAAATTAACAATTTGTAGTTGGAAATGATGCATTATAGGCGTATTTTATTATTTTTTATCTCCTAAAATGACATAAAAAGTAAACTTTGACGATTTTAGAGGGGGCGCGAGCCGGAAGCGCCCCCCTCTAAATCCGCTAGTGATTTGTATAGTTATTTGAAAATCGCTTTATTAGTTACCAAGTTATGGCCCGGACACGGAATTGCTAACGGACGGACAGACGGACAGACAGACGGACAGACGATGGAGGCCATAACATAATACGACCCTTCAGGCGTATAAAAATGCAACAAAGTCAAAAACCCATAGATCACTACGTAGCCAACGCCTTTTTATGCCTCGCTATAAACATTTTCGGTTCACTTACGAAATGGTATTGTGATCAATCGAATTGGTTTGCTAAATCTAATATCATTCTAACCCTTGTGACATTTCAAAGATAAAGATATAAAGAAAAACGACGACCTTTTATTATCAGTTTTAAAATTAATGTCATATTAAATATGCTAATGTGATCTATATGATCTATAAAAATAATGGATTAAACTTAAAGTGTACCTTATTAAATGTCAAAATGAGAACTACCAGTACTAAAATAGGGAGCTTTATGATAAAAAGATCTTGCAAAACTCAATGCTTCAAGGCAAACACTTTTATCATTGGCCAAGAAGTTGAATGAACTTAATGCAACCATGCTTGATTTTCCCCTAAAGCATAACAAATGTTGTTTACCCCATTTGGCATTTATTTCCCATAAAAAAAATAAGCACACATTTTCAGGTGAATCAAATGTGAACTCATTTACACTGTAGCAAAGGCCGCCTGAAAATTGCTGTGCATTGGCCATTGCCCAAACAAACATTTCAGTGGATAATCTTTTTTAAGACTGATGAATGACTTCTGGCTACTTCTTAACATTATATAGCTCTTTAATACATGTGTCTCTTTTCCCCCTGATGCCCGTAGTGAGAAAGCCAACCGTCTGGTTCATGCAGGTGCATGTTGCTGTCCTGTTAGCTCAGTTGGTAGAGCATGATGCTGTCCTGTTAGCTCAGTTGGTAGAGCATGATGCAGTCCTGTAAGCTCAGTTGGTAGAGCATGATGCTGTCCTGTTAGCTCAGTTGGTAGAACATGATGCTGTCCTGTTAGCTCAGTTGGTAGAGCATGATGCTGTCCTGTTAGCTCAGTAGGTAGATCATGATGCAGTCCTGTTAGCTCAGTTGGTAGAGCATGATGCAGTCCTGTATGCTCAGTTGGTAGAGCATGATGCTGTTCTGTTAGCTCAGTTGGTAGAGCATGATGCCGTCCTGTAAGCTCAGTTGGTAGAGCATGATGCAGTCCTGTAAGCTCAGTTTGTAGAGCATGATGCTGTCCTGTAAGCTCAGTTGGTAGAGCATGATGCAGTCCTGTAAGCTCAGTTGGTAGAGCATGATGCAGTCCTGTAAGCTCAGTTGGTAGAGCATGATGCAGTCCTGTAAGCTCAGCTGGTAGTGCATGATGCTGTTCTGTAAGCTCAGCTGGTAGAGCATGATGCCGTCCTGTAAGCTCAGCTGGTAGAGCATGATGCCATCCTGTTAGCTCAGTTGGTAGAGCATGATGCTGTCCTGTTAGCTCAGTTGGTAGAGCATGATGCAGTCCTGTTGGCTCAGTTGGTAGAGCATGATGCTGTCCTGTTAGCTCAGTAGGTAGAGCATGATGCCGTCCTGTAAGCTCAGTTGGTAGAGCATGATACCGTCCTGTAAGCTCAGCTGGTAGAGCATGATGCCATCCTGTTAGCTCAGTTGGTAGAGCATGATAGTCCTGTAAGCTCAGATGGTAGAGCATGATGCAGTCCTTTAAGCTCAGTTGGTAGAGCATGATGCTGTTCTGTTAGGTCAGTTGGTAGAGCATGATGCCGTCCTGTAAGCTCAGCTGGTAGAGCATGATGCCATTCTGTTAGCTCAGTTGGTAGAGCATGATGCAGTCCTGTAAGCTCAACTGGTAGTGCATGATGCTGTTCTGTTAGCTCAGTTGGTAGAGCATGATGCCGCCCTGTAAGCTCAGCTGGTAGAAAATGATGCCATCCTGTTAGCTCAGTTGGTAGAGCATGATGCCGTCCTGTAAGCTCAGTTGGTAGAGCATGATGCTGTTCTCTTAGATCAGTTGGTAGAGCATGATAGTATTCAGTTAGCTCAGTTGGTAGAGCATGATAGGGATCAGTTTGCTCATTTGGTAGAGCATGATGGCAATCAGTTAGCTCAGTTGGTAGAGCAGGATGGCGATCAGTTAGCTCAGTTGGTATAGAATGATGCAGTCCGGTAAGCTCAGTTGGTAGAGCATGATGCTGTTCTGTGAGATCAGTTGGTAGAGCATGATGGCATTCAGTTAGCTCAGTTGGTACAGCATGATGGTGATCAGTTTGCTCAGTTGGTAGAGCATGATGGCATTCAGTTAGCTTGGTTGGTAGAGCAGGATGGCGATCAGTTAGCTCAGTTGGTAGAGCATGATGACGATCAGTTAGCTCAGTTGGTAAAGGGTGATGGCCAGTTTGTAAAGCATGATGGCAATCAGTTTGCTCAGATGGTAGAGCATGATGGGGATCAGTAAGATCAGTTGGTAGAGCATGATGGCGATCAGTTAGCTCAGTTGGTAGAGCATGATTGCAATTAGTTAGCTCAGATAGTAAAGCATGATGGCGATCAGTTAGCTCAGTTGGTAGAGCAGGATGACAGTATTCCAGTGGTTGTTGGTTTGAACCCACACCAGTATGATACCAAAAATGTACAATTTGCAATGCACAAATTCATTGTTACAAATAGTCACTTCAAAAGGGAATCCTACCTGGAGTGTGTAAATGATGTACCCATTAAGAAAGGTTTCAACGTCTTTTTAATATTCAAGATTTCATGATAGAATATTTGGTAAATAATCTTTTTCATAACTGGATCAAGTTTTTTGGTTCAACTTGCTAGCTCTGCCTCTGTCAATGGCTTTCCACCAACCATCTTGTAAAAATCACTATGTCAGCTCATGCAAGTACAATTTTCCCAAAACACACACGAAATAATGAAATTTATAGGTATAAAAAAAATTAATGCGTTTTACAAAAGTACAAAGACATCTATAAAAGTGCATTTTTAATTACAATCTTAATATCATAGAATACTTTTTATGCTTGCGCGAATCCGTTTGGTTGAGTCAGTGACGCCTACAGGAGACGTGTAGACTCCTGAGAATAAAGTTTCCTAAACCTTATCATATTAAATAGAACAATAAGTCTTTTAAATCAAGTGTTTCTTTCACATCACCTTAACCTTTTATACATGTTTCTGGCATAACACTCTATTGGTACTTTATTAAACAGCACTTCTTTACCTTATGCATGGGAACATCCATTTTAATAGCTTAAGCTTATAATGTACATGGTTTTCAAACATACAGATTGACATCTATGTATAATGAAATAAAATATCAAATGAAATATGAGTAGCAAACGTGCAAACCTTGAACCAAGGGTTCTTAGTTTATTAAGGGGGATATGGTTTGAATTATATTTAAATACTTACATTTAGAATTTCACTGTGCTGGCAAATCTTTTTTGAACAATATTCAAGTGGAGCTATTCAATCCTTTAAATCAAAGACATGGAAGGTTGCTGAGATATGTGCCTGACAAGCTATATAACATGGTTATCTGATACCCCTGATAGTATTGATGGAGATTTGATGCAGTATCACTGAGTGCATGGTTATAAGTGGATTGCAAAATTGGTGATGCAATGACAATGCCAAGATGAGTGTGTCTGAAATAGCTCTCATTCTTCCAAAGTCCAGCTAAAAGAGATAAATAATTTTGGACTTCCTATTGAAATAAGGTTATTGAAGATATCAAAACAGACTTTAATACACCATGAAACAGGCGCACTAAAAGCTGATGACATTATGCATGCCTGTTCTCTGTTGACTATGGGGAAAAACTCAACAATATTTTGAGTCATCTAGAATTGCTTTATTTTCTCAGAAATTAGAAAGAACATTTGAACAACATTTCAAATTATGCATGAAAGGCAGTGATTGCACTAAATCACAAATGCAACATATACAAAAAAGTTAAGATCAAACAACAGATATTGTTTAAAATAATACGCCTCCTGAACCCCTCTTTGTAAGAAACATGTGCTGGATTGTATTAAAGTGTCTGTAAAAAAATTTTTATGATGGCTGTGACCTTGACTTTCCACTCTTAAAGCAACTAGAATTCTGCTAAATTGGACATCTTTCCTGTCAGAAATTACCATCCATATCCATCTTGTTTTGATGCCAGTGTATTTATACGGAGGGATACCTTGATCTTCATACCTGACCTACTGACCTAAAATTTAATAGAGGTCGTCTACTGTTCATGAGCAATATTCCAAGGTTTAGGATCATAGGAACATGTTTTCTATATCTTAAGCAAACACCAGAGATTGAATTAAGGTCAACATGACTTGGACCTTTAACCAACTGACCTCAATTTTAGAATGGGTCATCTACTGATCTTAGTTCAGTGTAAAACCTTTTAAGAGTTATTGTGCAAAGAAAATTTTACCAAAAAAAGTAACCTGTGACCTTGACCTTTGACATGTTGACCTGCAAAATCAATACAGGTCAATTACTGGTCAAGGGCAACATAATGTTTTAGATTAATGGTCCTTGGCTAAACTGTGTCATAGTTCTGAAGACCATTTTCCAAAAAAAGTATTTATTTGACCTGCAAACCTCAAAACCAATAGGGTTCATCAACTGGTCTAGGGCAACCTTCTGGTGGAGGTTAATGGTCCTAGATAAAACTGTTTAAGATATATTTTTTGAACATCTTCCAACCATCCAACAGAACTAACACCATTTTAAAACCAATATGCCCCATCTTCTTTAAAGGGGGTGTAATAGAGAGCAAAACATTGAAGTAAAAATGAGAATGTCTGATTATGATACCCTTTAACAATAAGAAAATCTGCGGGGGTTACTGAGGCTACCAGGCCCATGATCAAACGTGACAGAGACATTAAGCTACTACTGTCTCCAAGTTTCATCATTATAAGATAACAAATGTCTGCACAAAGTTTTGCTGACCCTGCAATAGATGCCAAAAGTAAAACCTATATCAGGCTATATGTCTCCACTTCCAGCGACACAAAAAACGGTATACAATATTTACAGACATAACAAAAATTTGTTGATATACAAGTATATCTTTGTAATCCCCATATTGGCTGTATACTTATGTAACATTTATATTCATGTAGGTCATAACCAAACATATAGGATATGCCAGAAATTAACATATAAAACACTATTTTATTCAACGGGTTCAGGAAATTTGTTGGTAAGTGAGTTGTTGTTTTTTTCAGCACAGAGACAAATATGTTATATTGTCTAGGAAACAATCTACAAAGGATTTTAACTTCTTATCTATGGCAGCATGACTCAAAAGCATTGTGTATGGATTACAACAAATCCTGACCGAATTAATTTTCCATGATGCTGAAAATTTTCAACAATATACTCTTGCACTCGTCAAATCACCTTTATGTACCAAGCACATGTGTCAATTAATTTTTAAATCTCTCTGTGCATGACAAAGTTACAACCCAGACATAGATACTCTAGCTAAGTGTATAAATGCAGCATCCCATAATGCTCAAATTATTGCACAAGACACATTGTCTTTTCTTTTTTACTGTTCAAATGCTTGATACAACATATCCATCCAGTATTTCAGTGACAAAAAATCTTTATTGACATTTAAAAACCATACATTAACCACAAAATTAGTTGATATGAATATTAATCAGGATTTCTAAATACGGCAGAATTTTATTATTGTAAATTACAGAATTGAGGTTAATTGAATGTGCATGGTCATCAAATTTAAAATTGTTCAGCATTTGCAAAACACAACAGCCTGCACATGACATTTGATTAATTCCTCTTGTTCAAATGTCTTTTGGTGGACTAAAATAGTAATAAGATATTAAATAAGTCTGCAAGATGCACATCACTAGTCAACAAATTACAATAAAGTGCAGTGTAATACCTCATGTAGAACAGTATAGTGTTGTACAAGAGATTAACAACAGGGCCCATATTGACTAAACGTCTTCAGTAGGAGTTTAGGACTCGGGCTTAAAACAATGAATTCTTAAATGTTTCAAAACATATAAATTAAAACTAATATTGACAAATAATGTGTGGCTGATTGTATAACAGATTATTTGTAACAAATACCTTGTTTTTTAACATCTTTCTTTCTGTAATAGCATTTTTACAACAAAATGTCAATTTTGCTTTTTCAAGTGTGAGTGTCAAACTCCGACTCAAGGCTTTAGTGATTACACACCAAGGGTAGATGGTCCATTGATAAGGTATCCACCTCTCACCCAATGGGTGCAAAGTTTGTGCCCTACCAGGAGCGCTTCCTCGTGACCTCTTTATAAACACTATTATTACTAGTTTCCACTGATGGCACGGACTAAAACATAATTCATATCAGCATACATACCTTACACATTATGTTAAATATGAGTATGTTTTGAGCTTTCAAATGAACAAGAGCACTGCATAGAGAACGCCAATGCTTTACCTGTTGTTGATGTTGTTTTTGTTTTTGGGGGGGGGGCGAAGTCTCGGTTGAACATGGGGCTTAACAAAACATTTATTAAAACTTTAATTATTTCCCTTCCAATTCATGTGCATATTGGCAACATGTGAACCAAGTTTTCAATATCTTGAACGGGTGTGTTTGCATTTTAGGAAACACTGTCGCTAACAACATCAAGGCTATGACAATACCTAGACACTGATCGTCCAAAAACAGACACTCTTTAAATCCTAGACACATTTTCAACAATGTTTAATACCAGCATACACTATACAACAGTACGGTGTATTCTACTCATCTTCTCCAAGTGGTGTTTTGACTGTTTACTGAAACTACTCTTGGTAACAACCAGTGGATAATTCTTGCCACACAGGTACAACTTGTTTTTCCAGTCTTGAACATGATCTCTACTTTCACCATTGCAATACCGTCTCTTGTAAACAGCGAATATAAAACCAGTCATGAAAGCATCATAGCCAGCCCTGTGTCCCCCATTCACATCATTAGACTGGTTCAGAGATTTCTCCTTTAACATTTTCATAATTTCCTCTTCTGATACTTTCTTTGCATTGTTTTCTGTATCTTCTGCTTCAATCCTGTTTGTTTCGCTTGATTCATTTTCACTGTCATCTGAAAGTGATGTGTCTTTAGACTGCTTCAAAGCTGCATGCTTTTCCCTAAATGCATTGTCGTCTGCAGCTAATTCATCCTGGGACTGGTCTATGGCTGCACGTTTTCCCTTATTTTCTTGTCTCCGTTTCCGTTTACGTGACTTCTTTCCCTCTGTATATTTGTCCATGTCGATAACTAGGTCAATGTCGTGCGATTTTGGACAGAACTTCTCCTTTGCACACCAACCATGGCCCTGGAAATTTGTAAGAAGATTTTTTGAAAAGAGCAAAGCAATTTGTAAAACTACGGCAAAAATCTGATATGTTAAGTATCATCAATACCCAGCCATAAACTGAGAAAAACTCATCATTCAAAGAACTTCAATCTCTCCTGGAAAGAATTTGAACAATTCGATATTTCTATTTTCACTGGGTTTTGTTAAACTGTTCTTATGATTAATGAGCATATTCCTTTTACAGAAGTTAGCAAAATTGAATATGTTTGAACTAATTACATTGCTGGTGACACTAGAGTGTTGTTGGGGAAATGACGGGGAACAATGCTAAGCCTGCCACTGAATATAAAATCATGAAACAGTTCTTATAAAGGTAGTACCGCATATTAAATATCAAAATGTCTTCATGAATATAGAAATCAAATTGTTTCATTAGCATTCCCATTTAACATGGCGTTTAACATATGGGAACTTGATGGCTTTGCTGGGTAGTGACGTCAAACCAGCAAAAAATGTGAGAAAATCACACATATACCACAAAAACAACTGCGATGAAACCAAAAACCAATCGTAATTATTAAAAGTTCTCTTTTTCTTACAGCAAAAGATGGGCAAAGTCCATTCCTATAAGCTGCTGGATTGTCTGCGATATTGTAGGCCGGTTTGAGGGAGCAATCTCGATACGTCACATGTTTATATGATGGCGGGAAATGTGGATGGTGGATAACACAACTTCCCACTTCATCACCACATTGGTCTTTCTGGCTGAAATGAAATATCATTATTATTCTATAATTTAATATGCAAAATATTTAGTTGTTTTTTCATGGACGGTTTTTGTAGGAATGTAGATCATGATAATATAACTTGCTGGGTATGGTATGTATGAATGAAGACTGGATAACATGATATCTTTCAACAAGTACATACAGGTATTGACTGACTAAATCCTTTTGTTATGATGGTAGATTCAATGTTGGAATCATGTCTTTCTAAACAAATTGAAATATATTTTTTAAATATATAAATGTCAAAAAATATGTTATTCTTTTTGAAGGATGTTTCTACAATATCTGATTGGTCCTCAGCTGATTAGGTTTAACAGTACTTATTCCAAATTAACATACTGGTACAAAAAACAGTGAGTGATTAATATTGAATGGTTGTGTTATCATCTAAATTCTTAATAAAAGGCATTCATAAAAAGCACCATCGGTCATATTGCAGGTAAGGCAAGTTCATTCACACATTTTAAGGAGATTTTGTGATCGATACATCTTTACTTTTTATTGTCACATATTTGTGTTTTGTGGGTGTCTGATTCACATCATCCTCAGCTTCACACTAGGACTGGGTTTTTCTAAATGAAATGAAGAAGTTACTTATCTTTAATAGGGATTGCAATGTGAATAAAATTTAAATTAATACTGAAGTACTCAGATAATCTTCTGATTAAGTACTCGGAAGAAATCTGATGATGTTTGGAAGCAAGAAGTACATGTCATGGATATATTACTCTTGTACAGACATCTTAGAATTGTCGGTTTTGTTTGTCTAGGACCTATATAAAGGACTGGTTTTTAACTTTTGGAGTGATTGAAATTAAAAAAAAGAGCATCAGAATGAGAATTCTCAAAGCTTTCTTGCCCACCATCATCCTACTAATCACAAAGACACACATTTCAGAACATAAGGTTGTTACAAATCCACGTTCAGTGCAATAAGCATTGAGTTGTCTGGCTTCACTTGCAAGATATGGCCGTGTGGATTGTCATATATATATGCACAATATTTAGTAAATAAGGATATGTAAGTGCATTCAAAATTGTGCTTCAGCTTGTTCTTTGATTATTAAAATGTGCCATACAGAGATTTAGATTTGAATATTTGATTGTCTTTACTTGGGATATTAAAAACTTGGCTAGGTTTTGAAAAAAGTTTATACAATGCAACCAAGCTCAAGAGAAATTTAAACAATTGTTTATAATACTTGTATTTATTAACACTTTAGTAAAACAAGAGGCCCAAAAGGGCCTATGCTCTACTGGCATGGCTCTTGTAGTCATTTTCAATCCAGAGCATGTACGTTTGAGTAATAGGCAACAAATATATAGTTCACTTTTAGTGTTTGGATTGGCTGAAAACGCTGCACATTCAACATCTGAGGACAGGAAGTGTTGTAAGCAGATTAGTTGCATGAACTATTTTAATATTTGCCAAGTAAAAGTATTCTGAGGGTAAGAAATATTTGCTTTTAAAACTGTACTCATCGTCAAAATTTGATTTCTGTAGCCTTAAAAATAAAAAGTCGGTCAAAGGTCAAAGTCAAGGATATCCGAGGACAACATGCTTGTTTGCAAAACTGTTCACATGGTCAAAATTTCATTACTGTAGCTTTTAAAAAAATAATAAGTAAGTCAAAAGAGGTGGGGCCAGCTTTTGCCGAAGGGGCATTACTGCAAATGTTTTCAATTGCATCATATGATGCTCCACAACAAATATCAAAGGTATGGGCCTTGTGGTTTGAAACAAGAAGATTTTGAAAATATTTCTTAAATAAGTCTCTAGGAAAATTGTGACACCCAAGGCAGTGCCAGTTTTGACATGATCCCAGGGGCATAATTTGAACAAACCTTCACAAGCAATTGCGAATTTACATGTACACTTGGCTAAAAATAGACTTCGCTCATGCAGTCTTTGCTAAAAAAGACTTAGCTTAAAATAGCATTTTTTATACTTTCAAGACCCATAATCCAGGCATGCATGGGCAAATCTGGCTGGTTTTCAAAAGGAACCGAGTTCTAATGGATATCTAAATACTGTACAAGTTTCATCGAGATACAATCAAAACTGAAGACTGTATCGTGTTCACAAGCTAGTGTTTACACAATAGCATTTTTTATACTATCAAGGGCCATAATCTAGGCATGCATGGTCAGATCTGGCTGGTTTTCGAAAGGAACCGAGCTCT
Organism: Mya arenaria; assembly: GCF_026914265.1. Taxonomy (NCBI): domain Eukaryota; kingdom Metazoa; phylum Mollusca; class Bivalvia; order Myida; family Myidae; genus Mya; species Mya arenaria. Next base: position 23,406,673 of record NC_069134.1, on the reverse strand, counting down.
AATGGATATCTAGATACTGTACAAGTTTCATCGAGATACAATCAAAACTGAAGACTGTATCGTGTTCACAAGCTAGTGTTTACACAATAGCATTTTTATATACTATCAAGGGCCATAATCTAGGCTTGCATGGTCGGATCTGGCTGGTTTTCGAAAGGAACCGAGCTCTAATGGATATCTAGATACTGTACAAGTTTCATCGAGATACAATCAAAACTGAAGACTGAATCGTGTTCACAACCAATTGTTTACACAATAGCTTTTTTTTTATACTATCAAGGGCCATAATCTAGGCATGCATGAGCATCTGGCTGGTTTTCGAAAGGAACCATTAGCTCTAATGGATATCTAGATACTGTACAAGTTTCATCGAGATACAATCAAAACTGAAGACTGTATCGTGTTCACAACCAATTGTTTACAGACGCACGGACGCAACATTACCATCCAATAAGCTCTTCTGGCCTTTGGCCAGTAGAGCTAAAAATGCACAAGGACCGCCTCAGCCAACGGTGCTACTATGAGGAAAGAATGGCTTTGTTAAAAGAACTGGGTATTGCCGTGTAAGAGGATGCCAACTTAATTTATATAACATATAAAAGACATAGCTGCGGCAAATAACATAAAATGAAATACTGTTTTGCAAGGAAGAAAATGTTACATGGTCAGTTTCTATTTTCAAGTAATAAAAAAAAAATTGTGTTAAAAATAAACACACTTTGATAATTCATAAGTACTAAAGGCAATTTTTTAATAATGATATTTTAAAATCTTGTTCATGTTTGACACCAACAGTAAATGCTTTTGAGATGTTTCTTTTGAAAGCTCTCTATGTTAATTGCATACTAAGAGAAAGTGTCATGGTATTATTTTGAAAGAAATCCCCTTGGGAAAAAGGGTTCTTGTTTAGCATGTAGGATTCTCAAAAAGACATGCATCTACTGCGCCTAATAGGACATTTAGGGTTATTGTCTAATTGGTAAAAATAATAATTGCGTGAAAGATGCACCGCTATGATAACATCATTTAGAGACATCAATGACAAGTGCAATTTTGAGATCCTTAATTAGATTATATGTAATATATCTCACATCTATTGTCTTTATATTAGATAGGGTAAATTATGTCTCAAGTGGGACTGGTGGAACTCCTTATTATGTCATGTTGGCATAAGTACTTGAAACTCATCTGTAAATACTCAGATGATAAACAAGTACTTGTTGCCATCCTCAATTTTAAGGATAGTTTGTGGAATAATTCTTGACGCAACTTTTTCATGGTTGTGTTTGTGGAAATTCACAGTTGTGTGAAAGGTGAGTAATATGGGTGACATACCACACAAACTTAAAGGGTGGCTTGCAGTAAACAATGGGAGAGGTAAATTACACCATAATCTTCTCCTGCAGTAAACACTGGGAGAGGTAAATCACACCATAATCTTCTCCCTTCCAATACTCTGCCTTTTGACTGCATTTTAAGAGACCAGGCTGCAACCAAATGTACAAGACTTTGTCAACACTGTCCCAACGCCAACACAAAGTGACCTCAACTTAGGCAGTATGAGGTGTTCACTTCCAGTTTTCTTTTGAAATTAGGAATTTTAGTGTGTTTTTTTGTAAACAGGTGGTACTTTAAGAAATCTTGGGCTTTGGAAGGTCTCCGACATAACCAGCAGTGAGATGACAACCACAATCACTCTCTTGGCCTCTCAGAATAGACACAGGCACTGACTTCTGCCCAGGAAACAAGACTGGTAAGTGACACCTATCAGGAAAGCTGTAGACCATTTTTTACGTTTCCTCAACAGTATCTCTCTTTTTCATTTTAATGAATATTACAGCAGCAGTATCCAACAGGCTTGGAAGGGGATGAGAATCTGAACAACAAACATTCTCTCGCCTAACTACACCCATATAAAAAGAATATGTTCTGAGTATCCTCAATGAAACAGATGGACGTTCAGTAAAACAACTATCCCTAGGTTTATTAGCACCGAGCTTCAAACTACAACAAACATTTAAAGGTCAGATATGAAGTTATTCACACTCTGAGAAACTGTTTGCCAGGTATTGTACAATGGTTGTTGAAACTGTTTGTGGACACCTTTACCTTTAGAATATATAACTGTATTATCCAATTTTGTACCTTAGTTAAACTTAAAGTAGTTTTAAAATTCAGCAATGCTGCAAAGGTTTCCATCAAAGCTCTGCTAGATGTAAAGTAACAATGAAATGAAGATTTGAAGTTTTGTGTCTTGAGTCTGAACTCGACCGTAAGGCTTTATCTATAACATGGGCCCAAGAAGTACCTAAAACATTTGTATGCAATTTCTTTCAAGATATCATCAGGCTTTTAAGTGACCAATAACAAAAAAGTAGGGATAAAAATACCGTAGGAGGATTTTTTAGAAAAAGTAGGGTAAAATAGGGATATCGAGAGCAAAAACTAGGTTTTTTGGATGCAAATAAATGAAAACTAAACCTTTTCATCAATTGTGATGTACACGTAGTTATCTTTGCTTAGAAACCAATGCTTTAAGAAGGATTTATTCACAGGATGAAGAGATGAACCTAAAATGGGTGTCTCTGACTTGCCAACATGCACCACTCATTCTCATCATAGAACCCCTCTTGCAGCACCTACTGCATCAAAGTAATCCTTCAAAAATACTAGAAATGGCTCCTAATTAAAATCAAAATTTAGATTATTTCAATTAATTCATTTAATCTTTTCTATTATTTTTCGAACTATTCGTTCAAAAAAGTATGGACAGTAGAGCTTTTTTAAGAAAAACAAGGGAAAAGAAGGAGCCTAACAAAAAAGTAGAAAAAGATTTTAGGGCCTGCTTAAAAGCCTCTATAATCGTCATTCTCAAAATGAATTCATATATATGATAACTATATATTTTTGTCATACCATTTTCTAAAGACATATTCCAAATAGGAGGCAGGCATGAGATGTTCAAACTCCGTAATGTACTTCGTGTCCAGTAGACCTCCCGGGAACATGTCCACCAGATCTGCCAGAAACGTCGCAGAACTGGCTGGCAGACTGGTGTAGAGGTTTTCGTACAGAAAGATAAGATCAACCAGTCCATTGTGAACAACCACAGGTACTTTCATGGAGAGTAACTCTGAAAACAGGTGTCTTGGAGTCTTGAAAGAGCAGTCTTTCTCCTGGAAATTAAAAATATACCATTGTCGTTTTCAAAACATTTTGATTTTCATTCATAATTTTCATCTTATTTTCATTAAATATTGAGGCAAGTGTGAGTTAATGCACACTGACATTTCCAAGAAAGAAGTCCTTACATTTATCGATTTCTATCATTAAATTGATGTTAGGACTAGACACCCGACCCCAGTTTCTCAAAACTTCTTAAATCTCTTATAACAGGATTAAGCTACAGCTCACCATTTTTGTTTTTGTATAATGTGTTTATATTTATTTCTTTGAGATTTTTTATTATTTCTTTGAGATTTTTTATAATTCAAATAGTAATTAGCCTTATGATAATTCCAATAAACCATTTTTCATTTACCAAAATCAAATTTAAATATGTATTTTGGCTTTATGAACTAAGATACTTAAGCCTGTTAACCTTAAGAAGTTTTGAGAAATTGGGGCCAGATGATACAATTGCAAGAAAAAAAGATAATTGTCAAAAACTTACATAAAACTGATATGCATGTGTATGAGGCATTGAATCTTACTAACTGATGTATCACATCTCTTATGACACATCTTTCACAGTTTTTGCATATTTTTATATCCAGTAAGTCTCCCAGGAAGTTTAAAAATAGTGTCAGTATATTTATTGACACTAATTATGCTAAATATACACACTTAATGACTTCCCAAAAGGTCAGACAGTGCAAGAAAGCAGAAAACTGCTGCGAAACAACGTAGACACATATTAACATTGGTGATGAAATTGATTGATGGAAACTTTTGAAAGAGATTAACACTGCTGAAAATGTCAGAGAATCTGCTATAAAACACCTCTTGCTAGGTAAGTGTATGAAACCATCATTTGACTGGCAAGGTTTTCAAAAAACCATTCCACACTATTGAAGCCTATTTTACAATGAGGTAGCCATGCCACACTATTTTTAGACAGGGAACTTCAACTGAGACAATGTGTGGAGTGACATCATTGTTGCATTTATTCCTTAAATCATGTAAAATAATGAAATATCAACCACATACATTTAACATCGTAATGGCAGAAAATGTCATCATATAGAACATTTGTTGTAAATTTTGATGACTAAGTTCCATTGATATAAATCAATGGATTCATATTATGTTAACTTTAAATTAAACTTTGAGATCTATATATTTTGTTGTTGTTGTTGTTGTTTTTCTAAAAAAGTGTGACATTTGCTTAAAAGAAAATACATCAAAATGGTATCATATTTTATGGATCACCATGTACCAGCTCAGATAGAAAAATAAGCTTAGTATAAGGAAATAGTGTATTTGCCAATTTTGGGACCATTTGGTGTGTAATGGTAGTCTTATTAACCCTTATGTTGGATGTCTAAAAATAGGTTATAATTTATGATCATATAAATTGATGTACCTTATCCAATCCCCTGTAGTAGGACAATCCTTTTGCAAACTGCTTATTAAAATCAAAGCCATGTTGAACAAGGAATTTCAAGGACTTTGGTTCCACAAGAAAGTCATCTTCACAGAGAAAAAGGATGTTAAAAGTCTGTACAATGTAGCTGCTGGCCTGTGATTGGCTGTTGAGGTTACTCGAAGTCATGCCCCTGAAGCAGGATAAGCCAAGGGAGAGAACTGATCGTGTCTTCGCAACTTCGCAGATATTGCTGTACCTTTCCTCAATGGCCCTGTGAGGAATAAATGCATTTAAACATTTTTTAACTTAACATTTTCAGTGGTATTCACAAGGAATAAATTATGCTGGTATCACATATCATTTCATGAAGATTCACTACATGTAATCTAAATGTTGGCTCTTTCTTAATCAATCATACTTTAAAACAAGTGGGCATGATGGCCCTAAATCGCTCACCTGAGTAAAAGAGTTTAACCTTTGTTATTAATATAGCTTGTTTCTCAAAGAATATTGAACAAGAGCTGTCAAAGTATGTGACAAATGCCCCCCAATGTGACATTGATCTACGAACAAGTACATAAGTAACTAGAAATGTGTCCATAGGACACGGATGCCCCCACTTCGATTTTTTGTCACAGAAAATAAGCCATAATGATTATTCAGGATAATCTGAGGGCCCTAACTCCTAAATGATTAAAGCGATTTCCATGGCTATCGAACTTGATCAAGATATTATGGTCACAAACATGTGTTAAAAGTTTGGTGAGGATTGGACAAACAGTTTTCAAGAATTAGATCGGAAACAATCTTCGGGACGTATTTTTCAAGTCTTTTTTTGCAAATAAAGGGCCGTAACTCCTAAATGACGAAAGCGATTTCCATGGCTATCGAACTTGATCAAGATATTATGGTCACAATCATGTATGTAAAGTTTGGTGAGGATTGGACACATACTTTTCAAGAATTAGATTGGAAACATATATTTTTGAAGTATTTTTGGCAAAAAAGGGCCGTAACTCCTAAATGACTAAAGCGATTTCCATGACTATCGAACTTGATCAAGATATTATGGTCACAAACATGTGTTTAAAGTTTGGTGAGGATTGGACAAACGGTTTTCAAGAATTAGATCGGAAACAATCTTCGGGACGTACGTACGTACGTACAGACAGACAGACAGACAGACGTACGTACGGACAAGGGCAACCCTATATGCCGCCACTTTGTGGGGGCATAAAAAGTTGATCTTGCCTTTATGTGTCAAATACATATTGCAAGTTATATTAAATTGCCTCTGAGCATAGAAAAAAAAACAATCATACTAAATGACAAAAAAAAACAATCATACTAAATGACAGCCAACACTCTTTATGTCCTCATATTCAGCATTCCATTGTGAATAAACACTTAGTGTATCTTTCACCTTAGAGGTAAGGACATGGGTCTTGCACACGACACGTTGTCTTGGTATGTCGAAAACATATGGCAAGTCATTTTAAACTCTGTCCATATAAGAGAAAGTCACAGCGCGGACACGACAGCCTATATTTTCCTTCAGCTTGCCATGGCAACCAGAGTTCTGCATGGAATTAATTTTTTTGAACAATTTTGAAAAAGCACTATCCAAGGATCATTCTTATGAAGTTTCATCAAAATTGTCAAAGCGGTTTAGGAGAAGAAGATGATTATAACCAATTCTTGACATTTTCCTTTAGGTTGCCATGGCAACCGGGCCAAACAAAATTATGTGAACAAATTTAAGAGAGGTCCATGCAAGGACACTTCAAACCAAATTTGCTGAAGATCTATCAAGGGGTTCATGCGAAGAAAATGTTAAGTTTTTTTTACTAATTTTAGCTCTGGTGGCCCTTAAAAGGGGCCAAACAAAATTATTTGAAAAGACCTGACAGAGGCCCATGCTAGGATGCTTCAGACTTGAACATCCATCAAGCAGTTAATAAGATCAAGTTGTTTAAAGGTTTTTCTATTTTTTGCTCTGGTGACCCCTAAAAGGGGCCAAACAAAACCATTTGAACAAAGTTGAGAGAGGACCATGTAAGGATGCTACATATCAAGTATGGAGTCATTCTGACCGTTACTTTCAGAGGAAAAGATGTTTAAGTGACAAGACAATGTAAAAACAAATGACCCCTGAGCAAGGCCAATTTGACCCCGGGACAATAATTTGAATACCTTTGGTGTAGGTCCACTAGGTAACACTATATACCAAATATGAAAGCTCTGGGTCTTATATTTTGGAGAAGAGGATTTTTAAAGTTTTATTATATGACTATATAAAAACAAATAACCTTCAGGGCGGGGCCAATTTTGACCCTGTGGCAATAATTTGAACAACTTTGATAGAGGTCCACAAGATGATGTTGTATACCAAATATCTAAGATGCTAGACTTTTGACCCCAGGAGAATAATTTGAACAAATTTTGTAGAGGACCACTACATGATGACACATACCAATTTTTAAGGTTCTAGGCCTTGTGGTTTTTGAGAAGAAGATTTTTAAAGTTTTTCCTATATAAGTCTATGTAAAACAACCCTTCCCTAAATTTGCCACGAACTTCCACCAAATGCCACCCAAATCCATGGCAAATGGGTGGCACTTGGTGGAAAATGGGTGGCACTTGGTGGAATATCAAGATTTCCACCAACTGCCATGAAATTTCCACCCAACTGGAGGTGGCAGTTGGTGTAAAATTGAACTCAGTTTTTTTTTTCATGTGGCACTTGGTGAAAAAGTTGGACTTAGTTAATTTTTCATATGGCAGTTGGTGAAAAAATGAACTTAGTTAATTTTTTGGGTGGCATTTGGTGAAAAAAGACTTAGAAAATCTCAAGAGTTCTGTAAAATGGAACCATTACTTATCATGATGGAATAATAATAGAATTTACGACAGTTGCTGTTCATGCTGCTGTTTTAGCATCATTACATATGCTACTATTTATAACTAACTGGTAATGTTGCTCAGGTTATACTGATGATGATTACGATGTTGGTGGTTCTATTGATGATGATTATGATGTTGGTGGTTCTATTGATGATGATTATGATGTTGGTGGTTCTATTGATAATGATTATGATGGTGGTGGTGGTGGTGGTGGTGGTAATTATGATGATTGTGGTGGTGGTGATTATGATGATTGTGGTGGTGGTGGTGGTGGTTGATTTTGACAATTGTGTTGTTGTTGGTAGTTCATTGTGGTGTTGGTGAATATGATTGTGGTGGTATTGGTGATTATGATGATTGTGGTGGTGGTGATAGTGATCATGATGATTGTGGTGGTGGTGACAACAACAACAACATGTTGTTATTGATGATGATGATGATGATGATGATGATGATGATGATGATGGTGGTGGTGGTGGTGGTGGTGGTGGTGGTGGTGGTGGTGGTGGTGGTGGTGATGATGATGATGATGATGATGATGATGATGATGATGATGATGATGATGATGATGATGATGATGACAACAACAACAATGTGATGGTGATTATCATGATCATGATAATGATGAGTTAAACTAAGTTTTCTGTGTACATGTGCTCTGTTGCTATTTCCCCAAAGGTACAGGGATGCATTAATGTTTGATTTAAACTGGGAATGACCTCTCTGCTGGAAAATCTCCTCAAAATATTTGAATCTTCTGACAGTTACTAGCATTAATTTTGTGGAACTTTGAATAGTGAGAAAAAAAATTGTGCAGTTTTGTTTAATAAAATGGATTGATTATAAGGTAACTGTTTTGTTTTTTTATCATACTAACATCCAAAAAAGATCATGACTTATCATTTTATTTTATTTTTACACATATTAGGCTCTTTGTCTTTGTTTAAAGTTTGACTAAGAGATAAGCTTTATGCATGTACTGTCAAGTATGTTTCACTTTATTCCAAAATAATTGACAAATACTCAGTCAAGCAATGTACTAAGTTTAAAAATTATCATTCAATTTGTACAATGAAGTTGAAGATGTATAAAGAAATGTTATACACATTTTTTCCAGACAACCCCCCCCCCCCCATAAGGATGACAATGTACTTGGACAAGATTCTAAGACCTTTTTGGTAAATATTTGAATATTACAATAACTTAAATGAAGACTGACCTCATAGTTTTATCATATTTTATTAGCTTATACTTATTTAAAAGTGCTAAGTGCTATGAAGGGTGAGATAAACTATATTAAATGCCAGTCAAGAAAAGATGTAGAAGATGTATATGATCTAAAGGGTGTGTGTGTTTTTAAGAAAAATCGTTATTGGTATTGACAAAGCCTTGGTGTAATTCATGTTGTTGGCTGCATGATTTTGAAAAAATAAAGATATTAAAGTGAATCTTGGTGTACACATGTTTCCAAAGTCTTTGGAAACATGTGTACACCAAGATTCACTTTAATATCTTTATTAGTTCTACAAATGTCTTTGGCAAAGACATTTGTAGAACAAATTGTAGAACAAATAACATTCTTCTGTGAGGCAAACCCTGTTATATTGAACAGATTTATTAAAATGATCGCTTTTTTCAGAAAGAAATATGAATAGGGGACTTCTATAGCAGAAGAAGTATAGCCAAACTTGCAGAAAACAACAACCGAATGACTGCATCACTAAAGAAAAGAAACAGGTTATTGACATTTCAATATTCAAAATACCAAAACCGGTAGTTAAATTAACTTTTTACCTGTATTGTCATTGCTAATACAACAGACAAGTGCTCTTGTAAAACATATTTGCAATGATTCAATGTATGAGGCTGAATTCCATATTTAGTTATGGTATATCATTTTGTTGTTATACTTGGTATTAATCTGGCTAGGCCCAAAGCTGAAGAAACTTATTTAAGAGTATGTTTTTAATGTTGTCATTTTATTTATGCATCTAATTTTGAAATATATTTTGAATAATGATAGCTAAAATGAAACCTCCAAAATAAATAATACTAAAACTGTTTTCAGGATTTCTCCAAATGTAGAAATGCAGACAGCTCTTCACCATCAACTGTGATCCTTTGTAATTTTGTGTACATATGAAACTAAATGACTGCAAAGAAATGTTTTTTGTTGTTCTTAGGTTGTTGTATGCATATATACTTCATAAATCCCATGATTTTATTTCCACCAAGTGCCACATAATTTCCACCAACTGCCACATTGGCATGGCATTTGGTGAAAAAAGATCAAAGAAACTGAACGTGGCATTTGATGGAAAATTGTTCCAATACTCCACCAACTGCCAGCTTGGGGTGGCATTTGGTGAAAAATTTGCCACCAACTGCCACGTGGCATTTGGTGGAAAACGTTCCAATACTCCACCAACTGCCACGTTGGGGTGGCATTTGGTGAAAAAAATTGCCACGTGGCATTTGGTGGAAAACGTTCCAATACTCCACCAACTGCCACGTTGGGGTGGCATTTGGTGAAAAAATTTGCCACGTGGCATTTGGTGGAAAATGTTCCAATACTCCACCAAGTGCCACGTTGGGGTGGCACTTGGTGGAAAATGGTGAAAAATTAGATCAAAGTCCCATTTTATTCTGTTTTTCATCGTTTTACACCAAGTGCCACCCGTTCCAATACTCCACCAACTGCCACCCATTTTCCACATCCAATTCGTGGCAAATTTAGGGAAGGGAAGTGACCCCCGAGCGGGGCCATTTTTGACCCCAGGGGGATAGTTTTAACAATTTTGGTAGAGGACCACTAGATGATGCTATATACCAAATATTAAGGCTCTAGGCCTTGTGGTTTTGGAGAAGAAGATTTTTAAAGTTTTTCCTTTCCGTTGCCATGGCAACCAGAGTTCTGCATGGAATTCAATTCTTTGAACAATTTTCAAAGGGGACCACCCAAGGAACATTCCTGTGAAGTTTGGATGAAATTGGCTAAGCGGTTTATGAGGAGATGTCGTTTAAAGTAACAGTTTATGGACTGACAGACGACGGACGCCAGACAAATTGTGATCACAAAAGCTCACCTTGTCACTATGTGACAGGTGAGCTAAAAAGTCACCAATGTAATAATGAGCCAAATTTAAATGAGCAATACATGCATTTCAAAGATATCAAAGGTTTTACTTAGCGTTTAGCCTTCTTCTGTCCCCAAGGCCGCTCAGCTCCTAAAAGAAATACATGAGATTGTCTAAGGTAAAGGTAATGTCAAAATTTATTTAGGTAATACTGACAAACAAACGCAATCAGCTTCACATGATTATTATTAACAGTTTTAAAAAGGACAGGTGCTGCAGAATAGGGGCAGGATGCAAAGGCAAAAAGAGCACATATCCCTCTTGTACAGCTATCCCTCACCCTTCACACTGTATTTCTTGAACAGCTACCCCGACTCTTTTGCAGCTCCTTTTTAAAACATGCCTAAAACACATACTTTATTAATGTCCATTTAATTGAAGCAACATTAGGTTTTAACTTCCATTTTCATGTTTTGAATGTAGTTATAATATTGTTATCAGTTTAAAAAAAAGTAGAAATATTTTATAGTCTTATTAGGCGTCTAATTCTAGGTAGGCAGAAGGGTGCCGATGCTGGTCTCCATGAGGGAAGAAGGGTGCCCAGGCTGATCTCCATGAGGGCAGAAGGGTGCCCATGTTGGTCTCCATGGGGGAAGAAAGGGGCTACCAATTGAAGGCAGGGAGCAGCACACTTTCATAATTCTTTAGCTAAAACCCTATTACTTATTGCTGCTGCTGAAAAGCTCTTTTTTTACATAGTACTCTCCTAAAGAGACTCTTCCATGGCTATAAAATAAATATATTATTTAATCAAAGTTAGAGCAATTGAGATTTAATATAGTTATTTAAACAGTATTCATATGGAATATTGTTAATCTTGGCAAAATTTAAAATTTTGAAAAAACAACATCTATTTAGTAAAACATTGGATTCCCATTGGATTATCATTTGTATTGAAAAGGTGGTGTTTTCTTAAAAATACAACTTAATAACTGTTTTTTCATCTTTTCTACTGATTGACGCTTCAATCCCCAAAAGTAAATTAATCCTGACAACCTGTTAAAACACATGTTTATTTACAGTGATCAATAAAATAAAACATAGCATGTGGGGAAATGACTTCTCCGGGCATATGTGAATATTTGAAGTTGCTCAGTTATGTTAACCTTCATTAAAGATATTCATATATAAAAATCATGCTGTACTGTTTACATTTGTGATTCACATGTTTTAACAAAAAGGGTAAACAAAATAATACATAGCAGTGTGTGGTAGTAAGATTGCATAATTATTAATCATCATTTGCCCTGGCCCAATTTACAAAAATGTTGAGAAAAGACTAGTAGTGGTAAGAAACTCTTACAACTTACAGTATCAACAGCAACGAAATCTGCGTTTGACATGGCCATTATAATCGACGGCCAAACCTCTGACATGTTGTCTGAATGCACGTCCACCATAGGCACACGAGAAAAACTCGCCATTTTATGATTTGGTGCTTAAAATCATAAGAATTATGACATTACTAACAGAAATTTATAAACTAATGATTGCAATACGTTTCCCATGTGATAAATGTCATATTTGTAGAAAAGGGGAGTAATTCTACATAATTGTTGGTTACACACCACTATTAAAGTCTACCAATTTCAAATTTTCCAAAGGGTTTATCTCCCTTACTTTATGGTTTTTTTTTATATTTCTGGATTTCACCATAAACCCCATTCTGCGTGACTATGCATATTCTGCCACCGAAAATTGTACTACCTTAAACAAGCTTTGTTCTCTGTCCGTCCTATAAATTAGGTTTTGTCTGCAGTTTCATATTTTCTTCATTCATTCAAGAATACAAAACTTCTTTCATGAAGACACAAGCAAAACTAACTGTGGAACCACACTGACCCAAGGTCAAGATATTATATCAAGCAGTTTGTGTCCACTCCTCACTCCTTCGTCCATCAAAGGATATTGATAAAATGTCCTATCAAGGCAACAACTAATACCTCATTATGTTACAGGTTGTGTTTACAGGATTCAAGTTTTAAATGAATATCTAGAATATCAATGTATGAATGTTTTTAACTTTTATATTGAAGAGAATGATAAAACAAAACTATTAGCACTGGATGGCTAACTTTTAAATTACTCTATCATGTTTACTTATTGACCTCGAAATCAATAGGATTCATCTGCTGGTCATTACTAACCTGCCTACCAAGTTTGAGGTCTTGATCTCTTGGCCTAATAAGTGTTTTAAATTGATCGGAAACTGGGGGGATGGACAGACGATTTGATTTAAAGACTACCCTTTAGGGGGCATAAAAACATCCTAGGCATAGTTCTTTTTGATCTACTTCTGTCTAAATTTTAAGTTGGCATAGATCTGTCTCTCAGGAAAGAACAACACAGATATATTGTGAAACTAGTATTTATTGAAACAAATATCAGACAGGTAATGTGATAGAAAAAACAAAGCTAAATGAACTACTTATTACTGATATAAACTCTACACTAAAGAATATGCAGGATTAAGAATGTAAAAAAAAAATAGTAACATAAAAGAAAATCATTTCTATACAAACATTTATACATCAATCCCAATCATCTGTGCATGCATTAAAAAAATATGGACAATCAGAAAACCTTTTTTCAGCTTACAGTCACACTGACCTTGACCTTTGACCCACTGACCTCAAAATCAATAGGGTTCATCTGCTGGTCATGACCAATAAGCCTACCTAGTATGAGGTCCCTGGGTCAAAGCGTTCTCAAGTTATTGATCGGAAACCGTTTTTCATGTTAAGGTCACACTGACCTTGACCTTTGACCCACTGACCTCAAAATCAATAGGGTTCATCTGCTGGTCATGACCAATACACCTACCAAGTATGAGGTCCCTGGGTCAAAGCGTTCTCAAGTTATTGATCGGAAACCGTTTTTCATGTAAAGGTCACACTGACCTTGACCTTTGACCCACTGACCTCAAAATCAATAGGGTTCATCTGCTGGTCATGACCAATAAGCCTACCTAGTATGAGGTCCCTGGGTCAAAGCGTTCTCAAGTTATTGATCGGAAACCGTTTTTCATGTTAAGGTCACACTGACCTTGACCTTTGACCCACTGACCTCAAAATCAATAGGGTTCATCTGCTGGTCATGACCAATACACCTACCAAGTATGAGGTTCCTGGGTCAAAGCGTTCTCAAGTTATTGATCGGAAACCGTTTTTCATGTAAAGGTCACACTGACCTTGACCTTTGACCCACTGACCTCAAAATCAATAGGGTTCATCTGCTGGTGATGACCAATACACATACCAAGTATGAGGTCCCTCGGTCAAAGCGTTCTCAAGTTATTGATCGGAAACCATTTGGTATTCCTACCGACCGACCGACCGACCGACCGACAGACAGACCGACCGACCGACCGACCGACCGACATGTGCAAAACAATATACCCCACTTTTTTCAAAAGGGGGCATAAAAATGTTCAACATGTACTGGTGCAAGTGTATGAATAAGCACTGGTGCAATGAAGTTATCTGATGTACACAATGAGCTTTTCGATTATTTCAGGCATTGGCAATAATGTTCAATTTGAATGCCTGATGAACCAATACAATTTTGACAACATTTGAAAGGGTATTTCATCATGCTCCCTATTATGGGGCAAATAAAAGGGGTCCTCAGTCTCTACAGAAAAAGAAAGGAAAGGGTATTTCTTGCCAACAACTAATATGTAAAATACATCTCCATTATTGATAAAGACATTGCAGTTTCTGTTCCTTATTTCAACCAAAATCAGATATGGAAAGGCCTATTTTCAATCTATTGAGGCTAATACAGCCTAGATTTTTTCATATTGTTTTTGGTCATTTTTTATCCACACATTAAACTATTTGAAATGATACCAAGGTAATATGTGGTCACCAGGCATTCCAAAGCGTACATCAGATAACCTTCAGAATAGATAAATAACCACCCCACTAACAAACAATACCACCGATGAATAAAATAACATAATAACATACTTCCAAGCGTGGCATCACAATTATACCTAACAGTCAAAACAAACAAGTCAAACAATTTAAGCACAAACACAAAACTAACCAGTGCAGGAAAATTAATACTCGATAGTAATTGTGCACATCAAATATGTGAAGTTCGTGTAGAGAAAATAAATAACTCAATAACAACAAAGTTGACTAATCTGTCAGTGTTTGGATGAACAAAAACAACAATAACTTGGGTAGGAAACAGAAAAACTCTTAGAACTACAGCATCTATTTTTAATTTTCTTATATTACAAAATTGCTGGGTTTTATTTGTTTAAAGATGTTTACAGGCATTTGAATATCCAACAGAGCACAAATTTTCACTACAATTACAATAAGCATAACACAAGTGTAATAGACGATTAGTGAACTAAAAATAGAGTAAAAATAATAGAATAATTACTACACTTACATAATATAAAGTTAAAGACATTTTACCATAACATAGGTTTGAAATAAGTTACCAAAGAATGTACAATGAATGACAACACTGGGAAGCAGCAGGCCTTTATGGCAACACTAGGTATTACTACTTACATGTATACTAGTATGATATAAATAGGAAGTTAAACACAGAAGCATTATAAGTACTTGTTTTAAACAAATGAGATCATATGAATGGCTTAATTAGCAGTGCACATTGCTAGTGTTGCTATATGGTTTATAAATGCTGAATTACATTTTTTTTATATTTTACACGGGGTTTTCCAAAATAATTTCCTAATGAGGGTCCTGATATCCTCATGGTGTATATTGGTAATTTTGCTGTCCCAAAATAATGCTTAAACTCAAGTTTATTTTGGTTGTCTAAGTGATGCATAGTAAGTTGGAAAGGGGTTCCCAGCAAGAAAATTGCCTAAGGGACTCATGTTTCCTGCATCAGTGAAATCCCAGATTCTTAATCAATCATAAATTAATGTCCTGAAATGACCATGTTCCTTAACCCTGATCTACTTTCAGCTCACAAAAATGCAGTGTCTTACACTCTGGCTAGAAAGTGTTTACACCTTTTCCTAGCCCATTCATCTTTAAATATTAGTTCAGTGCAACATACCCAGACAAGCAAGTTTATGGTGCTGCACATTACATTGATGATTTTAATAGGGTTTAACACAGTCACTTAGGCAGGTTAATCATCAGGCCTATTCACTGTGTTTTACATTCCAATAATGAATTTCACACTCAAGTTTCAAAGGTCCAAATGTTGTTCAATATACACTTTGCAGGCTAGCATGTATATAAAGTTTGACACTCAAAGTAACAAGCCCCCTTGTCACGAAGTTGTATCTGAACTAGCAAATCCAGAGTTGTGCACCCCAGTTTCATTCAACGTTCACTGTGTTTTACGCTCAGGATAGCAAAATGACAGGGTAACACCTAAACACCTTAGTCAAAATAACATCACTGTGTTGTACACTCGGGCACCTCCTCTTTCTGCTCTGTGATGGAACTCTGTTCCTCCTGCACGGCCCTACCCCTGGGCCTCAATGGCTTGGGTGATTTACCCCTACTCAACGTACGCTGAGGCCCTGCCAGGGGAGCGGCCCCTATCTCCCGCTCCACACGACCTGCGCCTGATACAGGAGCCTTCTTCACAGGGCTGTTGGTAATTGTCCCCAAGGGATTCTTCTGAAAGAAGGTAAGAACAGAAAGGTTACATTAATGAAAATCTTCTTGCAAATTCTTCTCCTCAACAATAACAAAACTTGATTTTAATAAAAACAACAACAAAGTGTCTGTCAGTTGAAAGATGGTTTATCATTTAGAGCTCCTTTGTATTTATTAGAAAAATTCCTCAATAGAAAAGAAAGTATTACCCTTGTGACATTGACACTGGTATCCATTTTCTTGCTCGGTTGCTGACCTGACCTAGAAGTAGACAACAAAGTGTCTAGACCCTGAGCCAGGATTGCTGATGTGTCCAGTTTCTTCACAGCTGGCCGCGTCTCAGTAGTAGAATCCTGAGCAATAGGAACCGTAGATGTCTGCAACCTCTTGCCTCGGAGTCCCTTTGGCTTCATTGGCATTCCCAAAGAAGTTTTCACTGTCTGGTTTGCATGGAGAATTTTACGTTTGCTGAGAACTGGAGACATACTCCTATCTGTGACATTGCTTTTAGTAGAATTGGCACTATCTGACTGTGACTCACTGTTTTCATTTTCAGTTTTAATGGCACTTTTAACTACCTCCAAGCTCTCATTGTCTGCTTCAGCAGACCTGCTAAACATTGTTATCAATGCTGAACTCGATGTTTGTGTGACCAGACTGTCAACTTTGGTACTGTCTTTTTGGTCAGGGGTCACTACATGGCTTTTCTCTGCCTTGTTTTTGGACCTTGACAGACTATGGGGACTTTTCCTCTTTGGAGTTTTTTCTTCTTCTACAACCAATTTAGTGACAAGGCTGTCAACTCCTGTAAACATAAATGACTAATTGTTATGTCTATAAATATTCCATAAGGAAAGTAATCAACATTAGAATCTCAAATCTGAATCTTAACATAACTATTTTGGATAAGAATTTCAACAGATCCAGTAATTATTACATTTTGGTAAATTTAAAATTGTTTTTGATGAAGTTCTTATATTATTTTTTATTTCTATGCAAAGCTTGCAGGATGTCTTATTTGCTCATGCATAAGGCCAAAATTGATGTTTGTCAACTACAATGTATTTATCAACTGAAATTCAGTTTCAGTGTATCAATTTCTACAGCACATCAGTGATTTCCTGACCTGGTTATTCTGAAACATAATAAGGGGAAGAACTTGTAAAGACAACAAATTTAAATGACATTGAGTAGCATACCCTGGTCAGAACTTCGCAATCTCTTAGCCACAGGTGCTGTACCAACACTGGCAACAGTTTCTGTTGATCCCTTGTCAGCCATAATCCCTGCTCCCTCAAAGGTACACATATTAACAGCCCTTGACTCGGGCGTCTCTGTGTCAGTCTGGGAGGGTGATGGAGTGGCATTCATGAGCGACCGCTGACGAGATGAGCTTCTGGTACGTCGCAAAGTTGGGACTGGAGTGGAATCCTGCCCACTGGGTGTTATCACTGGTTTAACATCTGAAGTTAAATAATGTAGTGCAAAAATTAAGATGACAAGCAAATTATAGATTTGGTATCCCAGTCAAAGAACTTCTTACTGAAGAACCAAACAGTTCAAGATTGCAGAGATCTGCAAGGAGTATTTTATTTAAAAAAAAATGACTATTGAACACTTGTTATCCACACTTAAAATAAGTTTCTATAAGTCACATTTTTTTTATTATTTTTTTTATATATACTTATGGCTTCAAACAAATAAGTTTAAAAAAAATAAATAACAAATGGCAAATATAGTTTGACGCAATTGTTGCATTATTTCTGTTCATTTTTTTTTATCAATTAAAGAAAACAGGTGCTACTATCTCATCCAGATAAAATTGTCATGAGCATCACCGCACTACAGCTATAGATGCTTAATATCTCAGGTTTCATTACTTTTTTTCTAATAGTTACATAGTAATGGCTCCAGACAATTGGCTTAATTAAGTGTATCTGACCTGATCCAGATAAAAATGTTGAAAATACATATATGTTAAAAAAGAAATAGAACAATAGAATATCATTGCATGACATACATTACAAACACTTCTATATCAAATTAAAAATTACCTGATAACAGTAATTGCTGCTTTAGGCGCCCACACTCGGCTTCAAGTTGTGTATACTGCCGTGTTAGGGTGTGGTATCTGTCTAGGTAGCTGTCAGCCTCTGACCGTGCAGTCGCCAGTTCACCTTGAAGGTTCGCTGTGGCCTCTGATATCTGGAAAACAAACAAACAGATTTAGCATGAGAAGTCATTAAATAGCAACACCTTTAAGTTGTAAACACTAGATGTAAGGGCATGAAATTTCCAAATAGCTGTCTACCTCTGACCATACAGCCAATTGTTTTCACCCCTCAAATACCTATGGTTAAAGTAAATGGTGAAATACATAAACATTTAGCCTTTTTTAAGCTGGTTGCTGAACACTTTCAGGAAAACACTTGCCATTGTTCACATCTTAAAACATTATGCTACCATTTCCTTTTGCTCAAATTTCTTTGAACTGCTTAAAACATGTCCAAAATATATGTTTAAAATCACCAATTTATTGTAACTTGATAGCCAAGACCGCTTTTAGAAAAAAGAGCCTTAAGTTGTATCAGGGTACAAAATGTAGTTAAAAAGGAGAAATATCAAATGAGATGCAAAAACATACACAACTTATGTTTCTTTCCTAAATGACAAGGCGATGGTATTTAATTTGCACCCATTCCCAATTAAACTGGCATTTGTTTAAAATGTGTTGTTTATCAGGATATATTTGTCGGTATTTCAGGAAAATAACCTATACCTTTATAATATCTCCAACAATAAACTTCCAGGAAGAAACTATAACCAACTAATGGTTAAATGACATGGCAATTGCTAAAATTTCTTGCTAGCAACAACCCCGATTATGTCATACCTTTTCTGCAATGCTAGCTCTGACATTAGCCAACTGTTCCTGGAGTTTACTATTAGTCTTCTTCTCCATCTGTAGCTGACTGTTCAGACGAGAGCACCGGCTCGACCACTTCTCTAGGGTCTAAAGAATCACAAACACATGTATTGATTGGTTTGTCTTAGATTTCAAACATTAATTTACCACATATAAACTTCAGGGACCAACCAAAAGGGGAGACTATTTTAAATTTCTCTACATTTTGTTGTGATATGTTAAGTGTTTTACAAAGTGTCAATGTATAATAAGTTTGTCTTTAATCTTGAAATCAAAGTTTCGATAAATATGATGGATTTGAGTTATTAAATGCTTATTATTTACAAAAAAGGCATATGATTGCAAATATAAAGCTGATAATTTGAATTTTCAAAGGGATTCATATTTTGTGCCTTTCTTTCTAAATACAATAGTTTATGAATATCAATTATTCAGGCCACCACAACTTACAGCCTTCATATCCTGGTCGGCCTGTGCCCCACCCTGCTCCTGCGTGACTTGCCCCGCCTTCTCCAACTCCCCCTTCAGTCTCTCAACTTCCTGTTGCCTACGCTCCAGCTCCACTCCTTGTGCCTCAAGTTGAGTCCTCAAGGGACCTAATTCCGCTTCCTCAGTCTCCAAATGTTTTAAACGTTGATTGTCTGTTTTCATATCATTTAACTCCATTTTTAATTCTTGCAGCACTGCATTCTGCTCAGACTGTAAAGAGAAACAAAGATTTGTTTGAAATGACTGTGGGCCATACCTTTTTGCAAATGCTACTAAGACCATGAATAAATATGATCGAGTGTAATTGACAAACCAATATTTAAGTAACATGTCCTTCTCTAGTCAACAAGAAAAACATACAACTTCATTATAATAAGTATTTATAATTATATTGTGAGATAATTTGTTTGACTGGTCAAATTAAGTTTATTTACATTAAATTGAATCTATTGAACATATCTAGTACTGAATAGAATTTATTGATCTTAAACCACAGTCAATAAATAGGGGTTAAATGTGTTTAACACGCTAAAATCTGTATCATGTACCTTTTCTGTCTCCACCAACAACACCCTGTCCTGTAAAGTGGTCAGTTTTTCCTTCAAGTGGTCAAGCTCCCCCTGGACCGCGATCAAGTTGTCTCTATCTGCTTGTAGTCGGTCGTTCACAGCCTGTAGAGCGGTCACCTCCTGTCTCAGCCTGTCAGTCTCACTGGTCATTGCAGTCAAGTTTTCCACTAGCTCTACATTCACCTGTATAATATGAATAATGATGATCAATGTACCGTACAATTACATTAGAAACATAAAATTATGTCATATTAGTATTCACTGATATGTCCATGATAATTATGAATACTTGGATGCGGATCATTTGCAAGAAAGTATTGTTATCATTTATTTAAGCATATCCAACCCCTCAAGCAATTCTCACTGGGCGGTTAATGGTAGTTCATCTCAAGTCTCCAGATTGTCGGCATCTTTCCTAGCCTAGCTTCCTGTATCCTGTACCTCCAGAACCTGGTCCTCTTAATACCCTTCAACCCCAATAATATCCCTGCCCTATACTGACCTGTTTAAGGTCGCTCATCTCAGTCTTAAGGTTGCCAGCATCTTTCCTGGCCTGACTTGCTGAATGCTGTGCCTCTCTTAGTTCAACCTCTAGTTGTTTTACAGTTGACAGGTGAGCCTGCACTTCACCCTCCAGCTCATTCACCTGATACAAGTATTAAGTTATATTGGGCTGATTGATCAGAAATTTGTTTAAGTTAACACAAGATTAAAGGCATTGTTGTTAACTTTCAAACAGGAAATATTTGCTGATGTGCTCACACATTTAAATATAAACAAGTACAGCTGAACCAGTTGTTTGAAATCTTGTTAGAAATAAAATGGAACAGAATTGAGTAAATATGATCTTCCAGAGCAGAAACATTTTGATGGTAAACTACATGTACAATGACATTAACAAAGTTGTTAAATATAACGAAGTTCTGAACAATCTGCCCATTATACTGTGGAATTTATTGTTTCATATTTTATGATAAATTACTGAATTTAAAGTTTTGTATTAGGAATTTTAGATTTAGTTATCTAGTTTTATTCACGCATTTGCTAATTATAACATTTTTATGTTCATATACAAATATTGAACTTATTTATTTTTTTAGCTTAACAGTGATTATTAAAAAGTACTTTTATTTACATGTATAACAAAATCATTGTCATTATTATCATCATCTGAATCTTATGTTTGCAGGCATTTAATGATGGTCACTGGTTGAATAAAAACCACATTCATATTAAAATGATTTAGTTAAAGACTTTAATTCAAGAATGAAATGTTCATGCACTGTGAAAAATTCCTATTTAACTCACCTGAGCCCGGCATGTGTCTGTGTCTTTCTGCAGGGCACAATGCTTGTCCTCGAGGGCCAGGAACTGCCCCAATAGGTCAGATTTCTCCCGCTCCTGTGTGGCTACACGCTGTTCAAGATCCAGCCTCACGGAAGTCAGACTGGCAAGCTCTGTCCTGGCATCCCTAAAATCTTGCTGGATAGCATCAGCTTCACTGTATGTAGCTTTCATTGATCGGATCTGGTCTTCCAAAGACTTCTTTTCTATATTGAGTTCCCTTTCTGACTCAGTAAGTCTATTCAACTGCTGTTGCAAGTCACTGAGCTCCATATTCAAGCTGTCTACGATTTCAATATTCCTCACTCTCATTTCTTCCAATTCCCCTTCAAGATTTTTAATTTTCAGCTCATTTGAGCGCAAGTTCTGTTCATATATATTTTCAGCATTTAAATTATTGTTTGATTCCTTTTCAATAATGTCTTTTAATGACTTTACCTCTTTTTCCAATATTTCATTCTGGTCTACCAATGTTTTATGCTCAAATTCCATTGATTCCAGCATGTCCTTTAAGTTATCACAATCGTTTTCCAATGACCTAACTTTGTCTTGCAATTCCTCACATTCACTTGATTTCTTCAAAGCATCAGTTTGCCCACTGCAAATTTCCTTTTCTAGAAGTGTCTTCTCAGTCTGAACAGCAGTCAAACAGTCTTCAGTTTCTGCCAGTTGTTGTCTCAGTTTTGTACACTCATCTTCCTTTTCTTTTAATTCTTTTGTCACATTGCCTTTATTAACTTCCACATTATTCAGCTTCTCTTTCAACTCATTTATCTCATCATCTTTTCCTGAACTCTCCATGCTAGTGTATTCAACCATTCCTTCCAGTTCTTCTTTTTCTGATTCCATCTTCTTTAATTTAGTTTCAAGTGTTTCAACATCTGCCTGCAATTTTTCAACCTTAGCATGTGTGTCTTTATTCTTGTCTTCACTAATATTCAATTCATCCTGGGTAACAGTCAAAGTCATCTTCAAACTTTCTATTTCAGATTGCAAATTTTCTTCCACTTTCTTGTACTTTTCACACTCCATTTTGATCACTCCTAGCCTTTCCAGGGCGGTTTCATTTTCCATTGTCAGAGTCTTAATCTGTTCTTTAGCCTCACTTAAATCTGCAGCAAGTAAATCAGTCTCATTACTTCTTTGTGAGCATTCCCCTTCAAACTTTGATAGTTCATTTTGTAGAGTCTCAATTTCTGCGTTTAAACTGCTGATTTCCTTCTTGTTATCACTAACATTTTCTTCCAATGTTCTTATTGCTTCTTCTTTCTCTTGTATAGAGTCTTCCAATTCTGTGATGTATTTTGACTTAGATTCAATGTCTTTCTCTAATGAGGTGTTTGTTCTAGTAAGATCATCAACAGCCATGGTATTTTCAGTAAAATCTTGTTCGCTGGACTTCAGTGTCTCGCGCACATCATTCAACTCGGATGTCAAAGCTTCTAATTCATCCTTTAACCTTGCTCTGTCATTTTCTAACACAGTCTTATTTTTTTCTTCAAACTTTTGATCTGAAGCAGTTTCATCAAGTTTTTCTTGAACTTCAGTCAGTTTAATGGTCATATTACAAACTGATGCTTCAAGATCAATTTTCTCATTTTCAAGGACATCAAGCTTTTCAATAAGTGTCTCTATTTCTTTTTTTGCCTGCTGGAGCTCTTTGGAACTTGCCTTTAGCTCCTCTTCCAACTGAGCAATTTCTTGATCTTTATTTCTCAAGGTGTCACTCTGGCTGAAAACTTTTTCTTGAACCTCTTGATACTTTCCCATAGCTTCACTTACTTCTTCAGTTTGTTTTACAGTCTTCTCTTGCAATTCAATTTGAAGTCTTTCAATTTCAACTTTGGACTGTTGTAATGAAGATTCAAGGTCTGTTTTCTCTGAGGTCAAAACATACACTCGCTCTTGAAGATTTTTATATTCATTGTCCACTTGATCAAGCTGTTCTTGAAGAGACTGTGTAAAAACTTGTGTTGACTGCAGTTCACTTTCTTTATCACCTAAAACCCTTGTTGTGTGATGATGCTCATTTTTTAATTCACTTATTTCTTTTTTCAAAGTATCAACAGTCTCAATCAAATTTGTTTTTTCTTCGTCAAGAGAATTGCAATTACTTGTAACCTGTGCAATCTGTTCTTCAAGACGTTCAACAGTCTCAGACGATTCTTTTGCTTGCATCTGGAGGGCTTCCAACTCATTCTCAATATTTTGTTTCTGATCTAACACTGTCTGTAACTCACTCTTAGTGGTAGATAATGATTCATTTAATGATTCAATATCCACATCTAGACAACTTACTTTTTCTTCTAAATTTACTTTCACAGAAGTATATTTATCTCTCAATGAAAACAGTTCATTTTCACGATCAAGCAGGCGTTTTTCCAGATTATCCCTTTCATCCTGACTGTCTGCTAATCTAGATGGTAGTGTTTTCAGGCTTTCTTCAAATTCAGCAATTTTGCTCTCATGACCACTATTTATATTCTTCATTTCTGTAAGCGATTGTTGCAAGCTTATTTTCTCCATATCCAATGAAGTAAGCCTGCCTGTCAAGCTACTAACACGTTCTTCAAGCAAACCATTTTCCTTCTGTAAACGTTCAATTGCCTTATCCATTTCTGAATTTTGTTCCTGAATGTCTTCAAAGTCACACTGGCTTACTTTCAACTGGCCTTGCTTCTTAAGCAGCTGATCCTCCACATTCTGTTTTTCCTTCCTCTCAATGTCTAGTTTATCTGACAGCTCACTTATCTTCTTTTCAAGTTGTTTTACTTCTTTATCAGCATTTTCTGCTGAATGATCTCTCTCCAATTTACAAGCGTCATAGTGACTTGATGCTTGCATTAGGTCGCTTTCAAGTTCTTTGAATTTTGCATCTTTTTCAGTCAAACATGCATGCAACTTTTCATTTTCCTCCGTTTTGTGCTGAAGTTCAGATTCCAATTCACTGATTTTTTTCAAAGTCCCACTAGAGACATTGTTTGCTTCTTCAAGCTGCAAGTTGAGGCTTGCTTTCTCTTGGTCATTACTCTGTGATTGTTCACTGACATTGTCTTTTAACTCCTGAATGTGTTTCTGCAGAATGTTGACTTCATTCTTGCTATTTTCTAATTCCTTAGCTGTTTCCTGAAGCTTAAATATTGTTTCTTCTAATGATTTCTGAAGATCAATCTTGGAAGCAGTCTCATCTTTCTGCTTAGCAAGAACCTCATCAAGGTTTTTCTGGATAGTTTCTTTCTCTTCTTCCATTCGCTCCAATGTAGATTTCAATTTCATCAAGTTTTCATCCTTTCCTTCAATGACATTATTTGATTCCTCTTTGAGATTAGTTATCTCACTTTGCAGAAGCTCATTTTCGGACATGCTTTTAGTTAAACTGTCTTTCAGCTCCAATGTTTCTTTCTCAAGTACATCAATTTTATTCTGGGCTGCTAACATATTTAAATCTATTTCAGCTTTAGCAAAGTTAATCTGATCTTTCTCTTCTTTTTCTATTCTGAGGACCTCAAGGGTATCACAGAGTTGCTTACAACATTGACCTTTAGATACATCAAGAGCACTAATTTTATCATTCGCATGCTCAATTTCAGTACGGAGCTCTTCAATTTTCTTTTCATAATGTTCAATAACATTTTTGTTTTCTTCCAATTCTGTTAAGTATTTGGCTTGGCTTGATGAAATATCCACTGACTGTTCATTTAAAGTCTCCTTTAGAATAATAAGGTTTTTTTCTAGTTTTTCTTTTGATGCAGAATGCTCTTCATTCTTCTTTTTTTCTTCACTCAATTCAAAGACAACCTCATCTTTACTATTTGTTACTTCAGTTAATTTGACATTAATGGAATCTCTTTCCTTTACGACTTCTTCTAGATCAGCACTCCTTTTTTCAAGTGATAAAGTAACATTGCCAATTTCTTCTCTCAATGACTGTACTTGTTTCTCAAGACTGTCTATAATATTTTCCTTTTCACTAATGTCTTGTTTCATCTCTGCTGTTCGCATCGACTCTTCAACTTGATTATCGCTGAGTTCATCTTTTAATGCAACCAGTTCTTTTTCCAATTTCTCGGTTTTTCTTGCACACTCTTTTTCTGATTGTTGTACCACTTCAAAACAATGTTTTAATTCTTCCATTTCATTCTTCTCACTTGACAGCTTACCTAACAGCTCTGTTTTTGAATTTGCCATTTCCCGAAGTTCATTTTCATATCGTTCAATGTTTTCTTTTAATTTTTCATTTTCCAACAACAATGTATTTTCTATTTCTTTCATTCCTTCCATTGTATTTTTTAATCCTTCAATTTCCTGACTTAATTTGGCAGACATTGTAGCTCCATCACCAGAAATAACATTTATTTTATCCTTAAGACTGTTTGATTCACTTACAATGTCCACCATCTTCCGTTGTTGATCATTATACATGTCTTGAAGTTCCTCAATTTTCCTTTCTCCAAGTTCTAGTTCTGATGTTTTACTGGTGATTTCAGACTGTAATTCATTTCTCTGCTGTTCACAAACTTCCAAAGCACTTGTTATAACCAGTATTCTTTCATTGGCATGACTAAGCTCTTCTCTCACATCACACATTTCTTTTTCCATGCACATTTTAATGTTTTCCAGTTCTTCACACCTTTGTTTGTTTTCAATCAATTCTGTCTCATACTTTTCAATGTTATTTTCCATGACTTTCAGTTTCTCTCTTTCATCTTCCAGTTCAAGATTCACATGTGTTAGTTCTTGATGCAGTTTTTCAATTTCTTCCTTGTGACCTTCAACTAAATTGTTCAGCTCTTCATTTTCCTGTGTCAATTTTGTTTTGTTTGCCGTCTCACTTACAGACATAGTGTGAAGTTCATCTTTTAGTGATTTAATTTCTGTTTGTAAACTTATCACACAAGCAGATTTTTCTGCAATATCTTTTTCACATTCATGGAGTTTGAACTCCATTGACTCAATATTGTCCTTCTGCTCATTAATTTTCAGTGCTGCTGTTTGATAATCATTCTGAAACTTTTCTAATTGGCTGACACTTTCGTCATACTTCTTACTCACATGTGACAATTCTGTCCTAAGATTGGAAACTTCTTCCTCTTTACCACTTGTAATATTCTGTAATTCATTCTGAGTTGTTTCATACATTCCTTCAAGATTGTCCCTTTCAGATTTCACTTGATGATAACTGTCTTGAAGAGTGGTTAATGACTCATTTAATTTTGCTAGTTTAAGTTGGCGATTTTTGTCAGTTTCTTGCAATTCATCAATTAATGTTTTGAAATTCAGTAGCTCTCCCTCAAGCTTTGAAACATGCAACTCAGCATTAGTATTCTTTGCAGAATAATCATTAAGTTGAAGCAGAACTGAATCAAGCTTTTCTTGTTTGTGCTGTGTTTCTTCATGGCATGCTTTAATCTCTTCTTCTCGCCCTTGAATAATGTTTTTCAATTCTTCATTTGTTTGTTTCAATGTTGCTTGTCTAACGGATTCTTCCATGGCTTGGTCACTCAAGTCATCTTTCAACTGAGAAATTTCTTCTGTCAAACTACACACCTGTTTTTCAAATTCTGACTTTGACAAGGTTATGTCTGATAAAGTGAATTTTGTCTCTTCAAGACAAGTCTGTACTTCATTTAATTTCAATTCTAGGTCTTCCTTTTCTTGTTTTATGCTATTCAATGCACACTCTCTCTTTTCTAAATCTGCCTTTTGGTGATCAACTTCCAACTGCAATTCTTTAATGGTTTCATCTCTGCCTTCCAAACAATTAGAAGCCCCAGTGAGATCTTGCTTAAGCTTAGCTATAGTCACTGACGTCTCAACAGATAGGTCACTGATTTCATCTTTCAATGCTTCAATTTCTTTCGACAAAACAGACACTTGCTCCAATGCCTTTTCTTCGGTAGCCTTTGTATTTTCAAGTGTAAAACTGATTTCCTCAATTTTCTTATTCAACCCATTCATCATTTCATCAGAATCGTTTTTCTGTGAGACTGTTTCTTCGCAAACTTTATTTACCTTTTCAAGGTTTATCGCCAGATGCGAAACTTCATCTCTAAGACCATTTATCTCCGAATCCTTACCAGACACCATATTTTCAAGTTCACAAATCTTTTGAGATAGTTCTGCAGTGTATGATGATTCAGCCAATGTATGTTCGGCCTGTTGGTCTTTCAATTCCCTGATAATCTGATTTAATTCCACTTCACTTGCACTCAGCTTCTCTTCAGCCATCTGTGTTTCTTTTAGAGACAAATTCACTGATTCTGCTTCTTTTTTAAGTTCAATTACTTCTGTTGAAAGAATTTCTTTTTCAGTGGTGATTTCTTCCAGCTGTTTTAACCTTAAAGACAGTTCTTCATCTTTATGACTCAACTCATTAGTAAGTTCTGTAATTCTTTTGTTTTTTTCCTCATTTACATTAACAGCTTGAGAGACTTCTTGCTTCAGAGTTGCAAGATTCACAGAGTACTCCATGTTACTATCACTTATGTTGTCTTTCAATTGTTGGCATTCAGAAGCCAACTTTTCATGTTCTGTAGTTATACTTTCAAACTTTGTTTGCATTTCTGAGAAGGCAAATTTGGTCTCTTCACATTCAGCCTGTATTGCAGAAATTTTGAGCTGGTTTTCTTCCCTTTCTGAGGTAACACTCTGAAGATCTTGATCTAGTCGCTCTGTTTCTTTAACCTTGTGATTAACTTCATCCTTGAGTGTCTTTATTTCATGATCCTTTCCTTCTGCAATGTTCTGCATCTCTTCTATGTTTTGTTTTAGTGCAACGCAAGCAAATTCCTTTTCATGCGCCAAATCATCAAGTTTATCCTTTTGCTCTGTATTTAATGCTTCAAGCTCAACAATTTTTGCTTGCAATTGACTTCTTTCTTTAACAATTTCTTCATAAGCAAACTTGACTGCCTCAAGTTCTTTCTCTGATTCCGCAATTTTCATGTCTAACTCTGATGAATATTTAGAGACATTATCAAGCTTTACCTCTAATTGTTCAACAGTAACCTGTTTTGCTGAAACATCAGCTTGCAACTTCTCAATATCATTGTCCTTTGACTCGCACACATTTTTCAGCTCCTCAACTTCTTGAGTTTTCTTGGCAATATTTGCAGACATTTCCATCTCAGTTTTATTGATCATATCTTTAAATTGCCTAATTTCTTCTTCAAATCCACTGATCAATTCTTTCTGGTGTTGTTCTTTGGATTTTAAATCATCCATGGAAAATGTTAGCTCTTCAACCTTAGTTTCTAGTGTTTTATTGCTGACTTCAACATCAGACTTTTCTTGCATTAAACTTGACAATGTCCCTTCAATTTTCTGCACATTTTCTGCTTTGTGCGATAGCTCTTCTTTTAATTCACTAACTTGTTTTTGGCATTCGCTTAGTTCACCATTCAATGATTCTTTCACCGTGTTAAGCTCTGCTTGCAGTTCTGATTCGACTGTTTGTTTAATAGAAAGTTCATCTTTCAGTTTCTTTATGTCCTCTGTAAGTTGCATCATTCTGTTGCTTTCACCTACAAGCTGGTCATTCAATTTCTTTTGTTGCTCCTGTAAATCATCAATTTCTTCTTGTTTACTTTTATTTTGGATTTCGAGATTTTCTTTTTCTTTTCTGATGCTGTTTAAGTCATCTTTGGTACTGAGACATTCATCTTCAAAGGTTTTTAGCTTTTCCTCATTTTCCTTCAAACAGGACTGTGCAGTTTCTAATGCAAAGGAGGTTTCTTCTACCTTTTTATTCAAACCCAGTCTCTCATTGGATACTTCACTTAGTGTTTCGGTCAGTTGAGTGATCTGATTAACTAGATCATTTTTGTCCTTTGATGTTTTTTCCACTGCTTCTGACAGCTCATTTTTCTCCTGATCGGCCTTTTCAATTTGACACTGCATTTCATTGATCTTTGCATTTGTATCCATTACTTGCTCAGCTAGTGCCTTTTTTTCTTCTGTAACCTTTTCAAAGTCACCCATGAGCATCTCATGCTTTTTCTCAAGTTTGTTTAATTCGTTTTTCAGATCTTTGCTCTCATTCTCATGCTTGGTTTTTACATGATCCAACTCACTTTTCAGATTTCTGTTGTCTTCCTCAGTTGCGTGTTGGCCTGACTTTGCCTTTTCCAAATCTATTTGCATCTTTTCAATATTATTATTTCTATGATCCATTTCATTCTTCAAGTTTGAAATTTCACGTTCCTTTTCAGCACATGTATTTTTCAACTGCTCTATTTCTTGCTTAAAAGATCCATTTAAGTTCAATAGTCTTTCGGTTTCTTGTTTCAAAGCACCAAGCGCTGTTACAAGCTGATCTTTTGTTTTTTCAAGACCGGTAAGCTTCTTTTCCAGGGTGTCTCTCTCTAACTCCACATTTTTCTTTTCAGCTTCGCAATCTTTCAATTCTCTCTCTCGTTTTGCAAGAACAGCTTCAGAGTTCTTCTTACCATCCTTAACATTCTCGAGTTCAGTTGTTAATGCTTTGATTCTTTTGTCAAGATTCTTTACTTTATCATTTCCGTCTTCTGTTTGTTTGTCCAAATCTTTCTGAATTTTATTAATTGATTCTTTAGACTGTGCAATTACAGAGTCCTTGTTCTTTAAATCAGTTTTCATTGATTCTGATAATGTTTGTGCATTAGTCAAAGAATCCCTCAAGAATTTTATATCTTTGGCCTGTTTGGCATTTTCTTGATCTTTTTCGCCAACCAGACTTTTTAACTCACCAATCTCCATTTCAAGCTTGGCTTTGCTTTGAGTTTCCTGAGCTGCCTTTTTACTGTTTGAATCTTTAAGATTCTGCACCTCAATACTTATGGCTTTCATCATAGTTGCTGTCTTCTCATCCTTAGCCTTCATATCTGCTTCAAACTTATAATACTCTCTTTCCTTCTTTTCAAGCAAATCCTTCAGTGTTTTAACCTCATCACTCATCTTTTTCTCCATAATCTTCATATTTTCCTTCTCAAGTTTTAGTTGCTCAGACACGTGCTTGTAATCAGCCTCTTTCACGGACCCTTTTTCTTTCAAATTTATCTTCATATCCTCATTGTCTGCCTGCATTGTATGGATTTGACCTTCAAGCTCTGAGACCTTATGCTTCAGTGTGTTACATTCAGATCTCAGTGCTGATGCGTCTTTTGTCTGGTGCTGGTTCAGCTGCTTCAGTTTCTCATGGTCTGCAACAAGTTTTTCATACTTGTCTCCTTGCCCCATCTGCTCCATTTCAAAACGTTCTATGCTTGCCTGCATTTGGGATACCTGCAAAAGTGAATCAAATGACATTTTCAAAGAATGAAACAAGAACTATCAGTCATTGGCCTGAGCAAAACAAAATAGCCCTCCTTAGTCTTTGACTATTAAACAGGCTAAATCTGCATACTAAATATAATTAAAGGGTATATAGAAAAGCACTTTTAGTCATTTTTTATCATATAAGGCAAATCTACTCTGGCAATGTTGAAACACTACCAGACCTGAGCGATTATCGCCATTATTTTTTATTTTATTATATTACAATAAGATGTTTTAATTCACTTATATAAAAGCAATGAGCATTAAGTAAAACTAAATTACAGTTTAAATGATTCGAACCTTTAAGGATATAGTCTCTTTTCAGTGCCTAGTGATCCGTTCAAGTATTCAAAAATAACATTAAATATGAACCTTGGCATTATCAGCTTCCAGCTGTTTCTTGAGGTGGGCTATTTGCCCATTGAGAGCGTTAATGTGGCTGTCCTTGCTGTGTAAGTCAGTGGCAAGTTTTTGTCTTTTCTGTTCCACATCCTGACAGGCCTCTGACAATGACTGGACCTCACGCTTAAGTGCGGACTGTTCAGAACGTTCATCTTCTGCACGTCGCTTCTCCTTTTGTATAACCTATGGGCAGAATGAGAATGTAACTTAAAGGAATAGGGAATTGCTTTCTTTATATTATAGCTAAACTGCTGTTCATGTTTTTGACAATAGACCTAAAATCTCTTAAAAATAAGGCCACACCAAATTGATATTTCGTTCCGCGGATTTACCGCTCCTATTTTTTGAAAATGTAAAAAAAATATTTTTATTTTTTTTGTGCGCCCGCACCTCCATTTTGATCGCCAAGCAGATTTTTTTCAGGTAATAATTTATTAAAAGGCTAAAAATAATCACGTATTATTTTTCTACGCTAGTTTTCATGTTTTTGTAAAGAGAAGTTACCGATGCGTAGTGTTTTTATACTGTATATCGATCGGTTTAGCATGGGTTCAATAAATTCAATCAAAATGGCCGCTATAATAAACAATGTGGCTGGAAGTTAAAATCTTATTTTTGACAATAAATATGTTTTGAGCATGCTTGAAGTCATTGTTGATCGTCTCATACACTAAAGGATCATTATTTAAAGCAACCATTATGCAATAAAGCATGTGTATCTGAGACTGGTAGCGATTATATTGCGTAATTAGTGACTCGTTTTGAATGGAAATCGGAATGATCAACTTAGTACTATTTTATTCAAGTCATAATACAAGGGACCAACATTTTACCTCGTTACGACGATGCTGAAGATGTCACAGGTCAACTTAACTGGAACATGAGTCATTGTTTGGTCCAAATTGATGATTGTATCAAGCTCATTTTTGATCAAATTCTGACAAAGCAACAGTTTTGAACAAATATCTTTTCACAAATAGCGATATAAACACTGGTCTGGATATACCTCAACATAAGTAAGCCTAAGTTTATCACCTTATATTTTGTTTTTATTTGCAACATAATCCGGGATTGTAATGCGCTTGTCAATTGTAACCACTGCCCCGCCCACCCCTTGCCCTTGTTCCAGGGGTAAACCGGGGACAGCAGAGGCAATGGGCTGTGTTTTTACCTTTCAGGTGGCCCTGCAGTGCCTAGTGAATGTGGTTTTGTCTTCATATTGAAAATTGTCGGGAATGGGCCTCACATAGGTATTCAGGGTTGCGGGGTCATTTGGCAGGGATTTTACCAGCAGTGTGTC
Source organism: Mya arenaria (assembly GCF_026914265.1). Lineage (NCBI taxonomy): Eukaryota > Metazoa > Mollusca > Bivalvia > Myida > Myidae > Mya > Mya arenaria. The sequence continues at coordinate 23,374,117 of NC_069134.1, read as the reverse complement.
CCAGCAGGTTGGGTATTTTACCCGGGTGTTGAGAGACCGGAAGTCAAAGTCCCCGCTATTCCGTACTTGGGGGGGGGGGGGGGGGGGGGGGCATATACAATTGGCTGGTGCATAAAAACATCTAAATAACCAAAAAAGTACTCTGAAAAATACCCTGATTCTTTTTGTTTTAATAAGCACATGTCATTGCATTTCCTGTGATAATAAAAACAAAATTTAGTCTATGTTATATGGAATCTGATGTTTGATGATGCCATTGTGTAAGTGATCATTTTTTACAAATCCAAAATCAATCCTAAGTTATGTCTAAATACAGTTGCATATTATGTTAAACTGATTCAGGTAGATTTATATAAGTCGTTTCAAACTTTTTACTAAAAGCAAGGTTATTTATTATTATAAATGAATGTCATATTAAAGTACGTTTTAATTATATAAGAAATTAGATTTATCCATATAATGTTTGTACTGAACACGGATGAATAAATAGTATGTATTCCGACATTTTCCCAATGTCCATTAGAGGTTCAGTTCAAGATGGCATTAAAATGGGTTTAAGGGCAATTATTTTGAACAATCTTTCTTATTTATATTGAATATAAGGAAAAATATATTTTTCGCTCTTCGCTCACTTCGGTTTTTATGAAAACTGACAAAATTATATTTTTATTTTTTTTCGCTCGCTCGCTCCAATTTTTTTAGGCAAAAATCCGAGGAACTAAACATTAATTTGGTGTGGCCTAATGAAAGGAAAAAAAAATCTACTTTCAATGCATAATTGAAAAAAGTGGCCCTATTGTTACAAATCAGTAGTCAGTACCTGTTCCATGCTGTCCATCTTGAACTGTTTCATCTCTGCTTCCTTCTTGAGGCGATTGAGCTGTCCCTCTAGCTGCTCCACCTTCTGCCGTGCCTGGTGGGACAGGTCCACCTTCCATTCATCAGCGGCCCAGCTCATCTTGTCTCTTTATTGCTGGGACCTGGTAAAGAAAGCAATTACCATATTTTCTCGACTTCAAGGCGATCCGCTTATAAGACGACCCCTAACTTTGCCCATGAAATTTGGTACTTTTTGTTTCGACTCGTTTATAAGACGGGGTCAATTTTTAATCAAATCTAAATCTTTTAATTCCTCCAAATGTGTGAAAATGTTCATATGATATTCACATGAACCTTTTTTTAATATTTTATCGACTCGCTTAAATAAGCTGGTCACCCTGAAATAAATCTTAAAACAATGGAGAATCCTTAACAGTAACAATCTTATATAATCCTATTATTACAGTAATAATTGTATTTCTTTGATGTAACAAAGATGTTATAAATATACAAAAAATGTACACAAATTTCAAATGTTCAAATTGATGACTCTTAGATGAAGATATTTGCTTAAAAGCTCAAGTTGGGGTAACCCAGATTGAGATCAACAACGGAGCTGTCTGTCAGACCAGTACACCAATTGTCATTCATACCGGTATAGGACTAAGATTGAAATCTAAAACTCAAGGGTTAGGTTAATAGGTTTCTCATACCATCATCTGTCTGGGATTGCTATGAAAGTAAAATTATGAAAAAGATATTTTGTTTTCCTCTACCCAAAATATCCTGGTGATTTTGAAAAAAGCCCTTAAATTCAAGATTTTGGGTATTAATCAAACACTTTGCTCAAAGAGAAACCATGTGGAAAAAGGAACTATCAAAAATAGAGCATTATCTCCTAAAATAACCAATTCATCTGAAAGAATACCCAATTGTATACACTACTTTTAAAAGGTACACTTCAACTGAAAGAAAACACAATGTTTATAAGTACACTTCTTTTAAAAGATACACTATCTGCTGAAGATACACTCCAAAGAGACAAACTATCTGCCAAAAATATTCCCTCCAAAGAGTCTCTTTCTCATTAATGAAACACTTTTGACAAAGAGAGAACTTTCACAGATGGTAAATATCCGAAGATGAAAACCTCCTGCAAAAGACTCTCTCCTATAAGCGCCCCAGTCTGTTTAATGGATTGAAGTATCAATAAAGCAGTAGATATATCACTCTAAAACAACATTTAAGGAATCTAAAAACATATATGGCATATCTATGGCGGGTAAAATTCCTCTGAATTTTTATCCTTGCCAGACTGTCTCCCAGCTGGGTATAAAAATCCCGCAATTAAAAAAATATATATATTGTATAATTTATATTTTGAGGGAAGTTTTACAACAGGCAATAATGACAGAGTAAAACCACTGTCTGTGAATGAAACTGTATGTAAACAGACAACTCCCAATGGTAGAGTTGTTTGTTAACATGCAAAAACTGATTTGATGAATTACTTTATTTCTTTTTGATAAATGTCAAAAGAAAACATGATTATCAACTTATTTGTAATAAAGGCAAACAAATTGCTGATCGATAGTAATCAGAATTTATTAACTGACTTTGCTGGTAAGCCAATTAAAGTGTCTGAAAATCATATGCTTTTATGACACATTTTGTTCTGCAAAACAACCCTCCATTGGGTTATAACCTCATTCAAACAGGAATTTACCTTCGACGGATCTATCTTTGCTTTGCTCACAAATAAGAACACAGGAATTGAAATTTTGATTTTGTTTTTATACTTAGTTTAAAATGATGCCATTTAACAGGTTTATTTAAAATTGATTGGGAATTTCACAGGATGTTTATGGTTAAAGAGGGGCCAATGCATAAGGAGGTAGGAGGCCTACTACAAAAAGGTACTGGTGTCAAATCATTTTGCTCCCTCCTATTGTAGTTTGTCTTATATTGAGGCATCTCAAGTATCAGAGCGCATAAAAACAGCTTAGAAGTAACAAAAAGTCAAACAATTACAATACTTAATCTTAATATCAGGGACAGGATGAAGACTTGAAGATATTAATTTTTAAAATATGAAAATAAACACAGGTACTTGACCAGAGATGATAACAGAGCCAAGTTGCCAATCCTGAAAATCTCTGCGTGGGGTTCAGGGGGCCGCTGAAGGCCCCCGATGGGTCCAGGGCAAAGCCCTGGTGGGAGACCAGGGGGGCAAAGCCCCCCAAAGCTTTCTGTATTTCAGGGATTCTAATACCCTTTTTTGCCTTAGAAAAGTGTTCAAGGAGTACACCTTTCGGTTTGGTAGATATAATTATGTTCAACATGAGACATCCACAATCAGAACAATAAGTCACAGGCATTAGACATGTACCTGACAATTTTGGTTCAGTTGTCCACTTTCCATAAAACTCAACTGTCTATGATCAAATGCCTGTGTATGAACAGTCTACACTGTGGGATGTTTGATTTATAATAATGAACAACATATCAATTATCATGCTTGCAAATGTTTATTGTAAAAGTGTTATTTATTCAATTTTTATGTATCATAAGAGTATTTATTCAATTTTCTGCACATTTGATGAGAATATAATGTTACTAATTATTATATATATTATTACAAGTAATATCCAAACGGGACTTAAATGCTTTGGCAGTGTAGCCGTTGTGGACATGCTGGACTTTGACGTATTCTAGTCCCCACGCCAGATTTTTTCCCCTCATGGTGTTACATGAGTCCAGTAGCACACAAACTAGATTGTCCCACGGCAGTTCAAGTCTCTCAAACAGCCCTTCAAATTCTATGAAAATTGATTCAGAATCAGCCCTTGTGATTTTTAAGGAGGCCAAATGTCTCAACACTGTTTCTTTCTCTATGCCAGAAAAATAGCTGCAACAGTTTTCTCATTGTTTGTGTTTGTTAACTTGTCTTAGTTGAAACAAAATCGAGATCCATTAACTCCTCCACATGTTCATCATTGAAATGGCTAGCCACTCCGTAAGGCCTAAAAAAATAAATTGTTTGGTTAGGGTTACATCCTTAAAAAAAATAGGTAGGGTAGGTAGGCTTTTTTTTTTTTATTATTATTATTTTTTATTAGGTTTTATATAAGAAAATAATTTTCATCATTGGAGAATGGTGTTAAATCTATCTTCTGTATAAGCATTTAAGGTTTAAACTTAATATTAAAAAGCAATTTAAAAAAAAAACGAGATTTTTTTTTTTTTTTTTTTCATTTTTTTTTCAAACTGACTATAAAAACGGCGGGTCGGGTAACCCAAACCAAATGTAATTTTTTTTAGGCCTAAGTCATCTTGTATGATGCTGTACACCTTTGAAGTTTTAATTCGCAGAGAGCTTTTGTATCTTTGGCAAGTGTCTTAATTAAGTAAGACACACTGCTGTGGTGCCAGGGAGCATGTTCAGCCATAAATCCAAGTATCATGGCCTCTGGATTGAACTGTCAGTCATTGACAGGAACAACTGGAAGTGCTTTGTCTGTTTATCTCTGACTTGTTACCATACAGGTAAACATACCTGGAAATACAAATTACAACAATAGAATTGAAATCTCACTTAAACTGGGTCCTCAGGAAGTTTTGTTGAACTGTCTCAAATTGAAAATAAAATGACTGCCTCTACGTAATATACTGTATATTACTACTACAAAATATTTATTCATTTTTTTTTAATTTGAACCAAACCAAAATTCATTTGAACCTCCCATTATGGTCAACAATGCTTCAAACATTATGGGAATAATAAAGAAACGGTTTACAGCGTAAACTTCAATCGGCCAAATAATATTTGTAATATAAAAATTGATTATTATGACACAATCCGAATTGGGATGTTCGAAATAATGCTACATGCGCAAAATTAATTCTCAGTTTGATCACTTTCTATTAACTTAAAAAGAAACGTTTCGGGAATTTCTCTTAAAAATAAATGGACATATACCCTTAAAATCGACGATTCAATGTTTTTAGAAGTTGGTGGTCGTCTTCGTCGTCTGTCATATACACAGAGGCCATCCGGATACTGTCTTCTAGTCCCATCGGTAATTTCCGTAATCACCGAATGCTATCTTAACCAATCATATAGCTCGATTGCCAAGACGTAAATAGGTTCGTTAATTTCCGGATTAACACTTCCGGAAAACTCACCTTTCGTACCCAAATTGTTTGAACTGAGCTCGAATCGCTCCCTGTACCCTTCCCCCTAGAAAAAACTCAACGGATTTACATTAATCTCGAAATTGATCCGTGAGGCCTTAAATCCGGAATTCCAGATTATTCCGGAATTTTATCATCCCTGTTGACACAAACTTTTTTTAATGTTCTATACTGGTTGAGAAGCAGTTTCCAACAGTTTTTACAAGTGTTTATTGATGTATTCATACGTGTTAAAATTCCTACTAAAATTGTTTACATTTTAGATGACTACAGCTCAAGCTGCTATTGTCGATATATTTTTCACATGTGTAACGTCACATATAGTGTATCTAAGTGGGGCGCCAAGAGGGTACTTGCACTGTTCTGATTAGCTGTTGACGAGAAGCAGTTTCCGACAAATCAAATATGCGGCAGATTTTAGGTGCCTATTGTTTTTTATCCATTTATTCAATATACTAAATGGAAGACTATAATACGAAAACTATCATTTAATTTTTCAGCTTTTACAAAAACTTAGACCTAAAAACTTACGCCAGTCAATCATCATTCTGGAAATCAGACAGACACTAAATATCAATGATATTTTGTTTCATTTCTAATAAGAACTTGTGTTTGTAATCATTTTAGTGAATGTGGGTGTGAAACTAGCATGGCAACAGTGTTTGCAAATATGTACACAATGATCATCGTTTGTATAAGTCAATTAAGGACAACCTTGTAGCTATTCATAGATATGCAAATTAGGTTCACACGCATGCGCTGCGCGTGACGATCCCCCACATGCAAGTCTGTGTACAAATTGAAAAATAAACATTAAATAATAAATAAAAGCTATTTACGTGTCTCAGTAAAAACGTCCAACTTTTGATTGCCTAGTAACCATATAATTGAATTGCAATACCTTCTTTATGAAGATCGAAAGAAAGTACGCGAAAAAGCGATTTGTCGGAAACTGCTTTCCGTCAGAAACTGCTTCTCAACCAGTATGGGCTATATACTATAATAAGATATATCTTAATAATATAATGTTATTAATTAGGTGATTTCATATTGGCCTAGTTATTTGTCCGAGTCAAAAAATGAGTAAAAAAAACAGTAACAAGAGTACAAGTACATAGAATAAAGCACAAAGATGATATCGGCAAAAATATTCGATAAAGTACATAGAGACCATAGGCGACGACGACGCCATAAATCGACAAACAACAACAACAAACAGTCAGAAAACAGAAAACAAAATGGCTATCTTTAAAAAGTAGTTTCCAGCATATTTTTCATAGTAGGCGAGTTTTGACAGCCAATGAAAATGGCCCATTTCTCAAATCCTATATTAGGCGAGTTTTGTAGCCAATAAAAACGGAGGAAACTCATAGTAGCCTAGTTCTGGCTTCCATAACTTTAATGTTGATATTTATTTTTTTGATGTTTACTACACATTAAAGTTAAGGCGTAACCCCCATAGTAAAGTCAACCAGAATCAACTGAGTTTGATGATGCAATGCAGTCATATGACCATGATGACGTCGATGGATTCTATTTATAGCATCGGATTCACATTGTTCATATAGTTGAATCCAATTGCAGTAAGGCTGAAAATACCTTTTGATAAGTAAACACAATTGATTTATTCCAAATTTGTTTTTAGTTATTTACTAATTATTCGAAATAGAAATAATACAGCAAAATAACACTTCATTTGTGAGGTCAAATGTAGGTCACATGGGGATTTTCTGAAAATCTTGGTGTCCCGTGATTAAATTTGAACACAACTATGACCTAGGAAAGGAATGCTTGTAATAGGATTTATTAAAATGCTAATTTAACGGGAGCAAGACAAATCGGCCCCATACCAAATCGGCCTACTACCAAATCGCCCCCTAAGACGTTTCGGCCCTGCCATTTCGTCCCCTTAATTAAAATGACTCGAGACGTTTCGGCCCCTTAGTGATTTTCAACAGAGACATTTCGGCCCCGTAATTTTATTTTATTTTTTGTCTTGAGTTTAAAGGAAAACATTGTAATTTGTCTTATAAATGTAAATGAGATCTGTAAATACGTTGTAAATAACATCTTTAAATTGACAAATAGACAAATATGCATGCAAACATTGATATGACTGATATAAAAAATATAATTAAAATCTAAATACGTAACTATTAACCCTGATTTTTAATATAAAATGTTAGAAAATCTAAGAAAGTTTATATGCGGTGTATGTGACCGTTGGCAGCCTCGAGTCTGCGATACATGTAGGTGCAAGAAATATGTTTTATAGACACAAAACACGTAAAGAAATGTATAACACTTTCCAGGTATGGCTATGTTTACCGCCGAGTACTCCCATAACTCATGTTATTTAGACTAAAATGCAAGTACTGCCAAAGGTATATCAAAGCTGTTGTCATTGACACTAGACTGGCTTTCGTGGTTTTTATTTTGCTATCATTCCCGATTACACATGTGTCTGACTTGTGATTCCCTAGTATACAATTTTTGCTATGTTTCTTTGTTATGTTTATTGTATCATAAACGGGTGTTTAAACATAATTCTGTAGATCCTACAGACATGCGCGATGTACATATTCTTTTTTTTTGTGTTGTATGTACCACGCAGCATGAACCTTGCAGTATATATAACGCCGAAATCATTACCTTTTCATATTATACCTGAGTAATGTTTGTTTTAGATATGAATTGCAAACAAGTGACAACTTGATAGTTCTACAGATATTCTACAACAAATATGCATTTTAAAAAGAGTAAAACAATATATCCGTAATAAAAGAGTGAAATAATATTCTGTTTGAGGTGTGAAGAGATAATTGGTATTATTCTGTAAGTGTGAGTATTAGCAGTTGGGAAAGTCGGAACAAACCTTGTAGACGTATTTATAAGCTTGTAAACACAAAGTGTCACAATTCCAACGCCTAATACCTCTGTGGAATGTGACAATTCGCCATAAGACCGTCTGTCTAAAAACACCTTTTAACCCAGTATGGTTTTGCATACGTATTCAATATAAGATTAATAGTTTTAATCATGTTTTCAAGTGTACAGATATTTTCTTTAAATCTATTTTTATCTATACCTTTGTATGCATGTATATAGCTTTGTCTATTAAAATAAAAATAAATGAAATTACATGTTTTTTACTTATATTTACAAATAAAACAAATAAAATAAAAATATGTTTTCAAGTGTACAGATATTTTCTTTAAATCTATTTTTATCTATACCTTTGTATGCATGTATATAGCTTTGTCTATTAAAATAAAAAAAATGAAATTACATGTTTTTTACTTATATTTACAAATAAAACAAATAAAATAAAAATATGTTTTCAAGTGTACAGATATTTTCTTTAAATCTATTTTTATCTATACCTTCAGTGCTCCAGCCAGGATTTGAAAAGGGCAGGGTGGAGTTTTGAAAAGGGCAAGCTACATGAGTCGTGTAGAGGTTGTGGGGGGGGGGGGGGGTCCACCCCTGTCACAAGGGGGGGGGGGGGGGTCTCCCCCTAGAATTTGTTTTGTTTTTATACTCAATTTAAATCATTTTCCATGATTTTCAGACTTATACAAAATGGTGTTTTTGTTTTTTCTCAAAATTTAGAAGGGTGTGTTTTAATATCAAAATTAAAATTTGTCTTTTTGTCTGTGGTAGTATGATTGTACTTGTTTGGCATCTTCTTTAGTGCAATGTCACATGTTTCTTTTAAAAGTTTGTAAGATGAAGACAAAAACAAACACAGTTAAACATCAAATAAATAGATACACACAAAAAAAAATGTAGGGGACGAATCTTAGTTTGGTACGATCGGGTTTGGGTACGAATGTTACATTCAGCCTGTTTGTTATTTAATTGTCTTTGGTAAAATAATGTTTAATATGCTGATGTTTTAGAATAAAATGACAATAAAAATCACTACCCTGGTTTAAAAAATCACTTATTAAACATAGAACATTGATAAAATAACTCCGAAAATCGTTCTGATAAAATGGCGGTTTCGGCGAATTTTGACAAGATCGTGGACATGATAAGTAAATACTAAATAAAGTATCAACATAATTTTGTGGATTACGAAGAAATTTTCATCATGAATATTTTATAAACAAACTTTCAAAACATTAACTGAAAATGTGATGTATTTGATTGTACATTAGCGCCACCTTTCTTATGTTTACATATCGGCAGTGCCGTCTGCTTCAAATCAACAATGTTGAAAATGGCTAGTCTCGTCTGTACAATACAATAAACAATTATTTTAAAAGATTTAATTGCGCTTCACAACATTTTTCACCATCCCTTCGCATTTTCTATCGCATTTTACGAACTTTCATCATTGGTTGAACGAGTTCTCAATGTATATTCTGATTGGCTGACATTCAATAGGCACGCCTCCTGCCGATGTTTCCCTATTTGGCTCATCCTAATTATCGGATTAGTAGATGACCGATTATGAATACACAGGTCGTCTGCTCACTACACAAATACACAATTAGCTGTCATATGACTTGGTCAAGGCACATGGAAAGATGAAAGGGCAGTACGGCATATTTTAATCAATGGGGGCATGGTGACACCTAGCAGGAACACTATTATCACAAGTATTGCGTAATTTGTCTCAATTATGACAGCGGATTAAGGGCTGTCAATGTTTTATAATGATTTCAATAGTAAAAAGGGCACTAACGGGATATTTGGGGCTAATAGAGCATGTGTGAAAGGGGCACTACTCAAAAAGGGGGCAGGGCGGTAAGAAAAGGGGCACGGGCGCTGCGCCATTGAAAAACGGGCTAGCTGGAGCACTGACCTTTGTATGCATGTATATAGCTTTGTCTATTAAAATAAAAAAAATGAAATTACATGTCTTTTACTTATATTTAGAAATAAAAGAATAAAATAAAAATGAGGGCCGAAACGTCTCGGTAATCAGGGGCCGAAACGTCTACGGGATGGGGACGATTTGGTAAGGGGGTCGAAAAGGTAACCGTTTGAGCTAGGGGCCGATTTGGTAAGGGGCCAATTTGTCTGGTAGCCAATTTAACTATCTTTAAAACGTTTTTTGGTGTTGAAAATGTGTTTGTGAACTACATTTTACTTCATTTACCTGAGAATACAGTTATTTTGTCTGTACAATGCATACAAGTGAAATAACAGCGTGACATAAAAATGTCACGAATTCTGGTAGGGTTTTGATATGGCATTCTCTTCAGCGAACACATCCAAAAGTAATATATAACATGTTTGCTGAAGTTCTTTAGCTAATATTAGCCGAGTTTGGTCGATATTGGACGAATTCTGGCATTTATTGTCTTCAATTGTCTTGTATTGCTACCGCAATTGTCTCTGTATCTCGTCAAGTACGTAATAGTTGATTAATAAACATATATATAGGCCGATTTTTGATTATGTGACTTGCGCCTGTGAAAATAAACAAGCGTGTCGAGTTGTTTATTTGTTATGGTTTTGATTTTAAATTGCGATATACCATCTGAATAAAATGTCAAGAACCAATGCCTTTCGCTGTATATGAAAATATAAGCAAAATGTTTCCTACCTAGTGTCTTAAACATAGGTTTTAATACACATCCTTTATATTAAATTGGTTCAACTTTGAATTTCCGCCCGTTCATGGTGCGCATGCGTATGTCACTCATGAAAAACCACTGCCCTTATGTACAGATCTAGTCATAACGGATGGGCGAATTGTCTATGAACTTAGACTAGTACCCTCATTCTCTTTTCTTCAAAAAGAGACCGGTATCAGCTAAACCAGGCGCTAGTCAAATAGCCCCCAAGTCAAATAGCCCCCATTTTGGTCAAATAGCCCCCACTCACATTTTAAAATTGGTCAAATAGCCCCCGAAAAACGCCCCCCACTTTTTTTTTATATGTATGTATGCATACATATTTTATTCCAAAACATTTTTAAACCTTTATTTTACAAAATGAAGTGCAATCAACATTATTTGTATATTAATAAATCTGACAATTTTACCAAGTAAGAATATCAAACGTTTTAAAATATTACTTATAAATAATATATAAATATATCAAATCTACATTTTAACTGCCATTATTTTTTTTGTGTTTTTTTCTTTATTTTAATATTGATTACGCGTCAGTTTAAGTAACAACAAGAAATTATATAATTTAACTTTTTTTATTTTTAAATAATTCACATTATATTCACATTTATAAATCAAAGTTTCCTTTTTCAGACAAACAGAATGTATATAATCACGGACCTATAAACCATGGATTGGCAACTCTCATCTTTATTAATGCGATAATCTCAAACTCACGCGAGCAGCGGGATTTCATTCCGAGATCTTACCGTGTGGTCATTATCGAGACGTCCGACATCGGCCGAATATATACATATAGGAAAACATTAATTAAAATTGACTCAAATGAGCGGTACTTTCATTTGAGTTGATAATAGTCCAATTGAATCTGATAAAAATCACAGTTATTAATTATAATTAAACATATAACGAACAAGGCATTATTAGCAGAGTTGGCGGAAATAACCGAAGATCGCCGTTAATCACCGCTTGGAGATTCGGCGGAATTTTCCGATATTTGCCGAGCGCGCACTAAGGATTGTGGATAAATTATTATTTCTTATCCTTTCACCGATATGGGGCAGTTGCCAGTCCATGGTTTATAGGTCCATGATTTAATCTATCATTAACAATATTCATTTTAAACAAAAGTGAGTTTAGCTAAAATCCTATGTATAATTCTTGTTTGAAACCATTGAATATACTTAGTGAGTACCTAAATCGGAACACTTTCGGCACTATTTATGAAATATTTTTAGTTAGACTTGCACCACAACTCAAAAATTTCCATCAGCATATTAGGATTCAAGACCAATTGGTTGATATAAATGGCATTGTTCAAGATACTACCAATCTGCATGAAAAGTACTTTATTATCCGCACAATCAAGGACTGTCATTTTCGTTCTTGGATTACATAAATATGGAGCAGTATTAATTCGTTCTTTTCTTTCGTTCGTGTATTCTTTTAAAATTATTGCACCATGTTATTTTTAAAGTAAATTAATAATTGTTATTTCCAGGTTGTTTGTTTTTGCTTTTTTTTCATTTTTGTGAGTAAAGTTTGATGATTGAAGTAACATACAGGCTGTACCAGTATGCTGTGATTTGTGGCAAGCATAAAGTCTTTCAAGCACGTGCCATGTTTTGACATTTGAACATGAAAAATGATAGCAGTATTTGAAATACTTACCGGAGAATTGTGTTCTTTGGAACTTGTATCTAAGGCAAGCGTCTGTATTGATTAAACTCGTAAATAAACTGATCTTGATCGGAAAAAAACACTTTTATAATGGGTGTGCCATAATAAGTTACTGTTCCGATTTAGGTACTCACCCAGTATGTATCTCTTGTAATACTCAATGCCAATCCATAGATCTTTTTCTAATTTACATCCTGGAAAACAATGTTCCATTTGGCCTAACAGGTTGGAGTGTCCTTATTTTTTTATCAATTCATTATAAACTTTTTGCTTCCTCTGGTTTCAAGCAAAAATATTCTAATTTTAACATTTGAATTGTATCAACATGTGACTATTTACATTGTAGTATGCTACAGGCTAAGAGAGGTGTACAACAACTGACAATTACATACTGATCGCCATAAAACAAAATATATATTGTAACTTTGGTGCCATCTCCCGCACTACTCGCATTCCATTCAATGCTGCCTAGGCCGCACCTCCTTCTCACAATCTACACAAGGATAGTCCATTTTGCAAACAAACTCTCACAATGAATAAATATGACTTAATAAAAATGAAAATCCAATATACACTTAAAAAATTGTCAATACGACTTAACAAACATGAATAATCCAATATACACTTATAAATTGTCATCCAGCACCGCTTTCATGAACTCATTTCTACAATAAAAGCTTTGCTAACAATCATTCACTTTAAACTAAATCTAAATTGTAATTAAAAATAACAAAGAGAACTTTTATATTGTGCAAACTAAATTATTTGAAGTCAGTCATAAAACTAAGTGTGAACCCACTTTAATATTTCTTCAAAGGATTATTGCACAATATGGTAATTTAGATGCCCTATCTTCTCTAATTCATAAGTCTTTAATATGTGCAAATTATTTTTTATATTTTAATACATTTTAATTATCAACAAATGCTTGTGTTTGATTAGCAATTATGTAAATGCAATATATCTAAAAAGTATTACAACTTACCTTCAAATATAAATATCTTAAAAATATTATAACTAACCTTAAAATATAGATTCATTATGATTCAAATATCTTAAAAATATTACAACTAACATTCAAATATCTTAAAAATATTACAATTTACCTTCAAATATACTTTCATAAAAAAGGAGTGGGGGGCTATTTGACCAAAATGGGGGCGTTTTGACCAAAATGGGGGCGTTTTGATCATTTTTTCCAAGTGGGGGCTATTTGACCAAAAGTGTGGGGGCTATTTGACCAAAATGGGGGCTATTTGACTTGGGGGCTATTTGACCAGCAACGCGTTCAGTAAAGATGTTTGTGGCGAACGTTTGCTGTTTGGTTTCCCGCTTAACGTGTATGCGCTGCGTTGCAAAAGAGATACAAAACAAAAACGTTTGCGAGCGTTTTGTAAACGTTCGCCTTACTGAACGCACTGATGGTTTCAATACGGAAACCAAATCAAAATGGCGGTGTGAGTTGTAAACAAACAGGAGAGGTGATGAAAAAAACGTTTTTGTTTTCCTTTGTGTAAAATGTTGGTATTTTGGTGTTATTGGCTCTATTTCCTATTTACCAAAACGATAAATTTAGGTGAATAAGTATACTTAAGAAATCGGTACTGTCTTTTGGGGGACAAAATTTGCATGTCACCTTGACACATTATTTTGATAAAACGTGTTGGGTTTTTTAACTATTCATTGCATGGCACATAGCAGTTTTTAGATCTATTATACTTTTTTCTTTTATTATATGTGACTATTCTTGACATTTTCATTATTTTTAACATATGTGCCCTCACATTTTTCGAATAGTTTGAGGTTTCAAAAATATATGTCTATCTATCTCTGTTCAATGTCAACTCCTCTTCCAAGTGTTACTGACATGAACGGTGCGCGCCGGTTTGTTAGTGAACGAAAATAAAACACTGATGAAGCAAATCACATCAGAAAAGTGAGAACTGGGGTATAAAAGAAACACAATTTAGGTAACATGATAAAAAGTGATTGGTGAACTGGTAAAAAGATAAAAACATTGCTCGCTGATCTAATGCTTAATGGTTGCCACATCCATCTTGAATGTGTCAGGGGTGGGGATAATGACAATATGATTTGACAAACTGTTCCAAAGTACAACCGAGTGAAGATAGAATGAAAATTTGTGATAGTCAGTTTTTACTTGAATTTGTCTGAAACATAGTGGGTGCATTAGTCTGGTAAATATTATTGGTGTTTGAATATAAGATGGCAGCGTAATAGCAACATGATGATGGTATATGTTGTAAAACATTACAAGTCGGGAATCTAGTCTACGTTGTTCAAGTGAGCACCAATCAAGACTTTCCTGCATGTTTGTAACACTGGAGAGAGGAGAGAAGTCATGTTTAACCCAACGAATAGCCCGACATTGAACCATTTCGATTTTATTGGTGTTTGATTTTGCGTGTGGGTGCCAAATTGTGCTTGCATATTTTAACTGTGGATGGACAAGGGTTTTGTAAGCTAAGGTCCTGACACTTTCTGTTTTTGTTTTTATATTTTTTTTAATGAAGTTAAGAGTTTTTTTCCATTGGTGGCAATTCTTGAAAAATGAGTGTTCCAGGTGAGATCTGCTGATATATAAACACCAAGATATTTAGCGCTTGAGACTGGCTCTAAAATCTGGCCATGAAGTATATATGGATTTCTGATGATATGCTTATTCCTTGTTATGTGTAAAACTTGACACTTGGAGGGATTAAACTCCATATCCCAATCATTTTCCCATAATTCCAGTTGTTTGAGGTCAGCACAGTCAGAGGGAGAATTGATGGTAAGATAAACAGCAGTATCATCTGCAAAAAGTCGAACTTGTGATTTGATACTAGAAGGGAGGTTATTTATATAAATCAGGAAAAACAAGGGACCCAGTACAGAGTCCTGAGGTACACCAGATGTTACGGGTACTTCTTCAGAATGATCACCATCCAAGACTACTGTCTGACTTCTATGAAGGAGAAATGCCTCAGAGCACTTGAGAACCTGTGGACAAACACCATAATCCTGTAGTTTGAAGAGAAGTTTAAGATGATTTACCTTGTCAAAAGCTTTGCTGAAGTCCAAAAGAATTAAGTCTGATTGATTGCCTGAGGAAGTGATTCTTACAAGATCGTCGGCAAGCTCAATAAGTTTGGTTTTGCATGAGCGCTTTTCTCGAAAACCATGTTGTAGGTCATAGACAATATTGTGTTCGGTCAGATGTGCAGAGAGATTTGAGGCAATAATGTGTTCTAATGATTTACATAAAATACATGTAAGTGAGATAGGTCGATAGTTTGCTGGGTTGCTGGAATCACCCTTTTTAAATAGTGGGCATACAAAAGCCTTCGTCCAGGCAACAGGGAAAGAGTTTGTGGTTAGTGACTTTTGTAAGAGGACTGTTATAATATCAGCAATCTCGTTTCTCAACTCTTTAAGGACAAGAGGGCTTATCCGATCTGGTCCGGCAGCTTTGTTGGGTTTCAAATTGGCAAGAAGTTTCAGTTTGCCATTTCTGTGAATGGTTATATCACTCATCTGGGGGTAACTGCAATAATTTTGTGGTACAAGGGTTCTAAATTTCTGCAAACAAGCTTGTTTTAGAGATAAAGGGCCCGATGTTTTTGAAAAGACCGATTGAAATTGGTTATTCAGAATGTTTGCTTTTTCAGTGTTATCAAGATTTCAAGCTATCCGTAACAGGATCTTTGAGCGATGACACACTCTGAGAGTCTTGTTTAGAATTTTTTAGTAATGAGTATGACTTTTTGGTGCAGAACTTGCCTGGATTGTCAACCGATTGCTCATTATTAGCAATATCAAGGATGTTTTCAATGTAGGTTAAATGAGACGTTTTTATTTTACTTTTGATGGTTGCCTTTAGTGATTTGAATATGTTATTAATGTTTGAATCAGTGCGAAGCTTTTTCAATTTTGTATAAAGTTTATCTCTTTTATGAACAAGTCTCTTAATTTCTTTTGTAATCCAAGGCAGTGCTCTTTTGCAACCATTTTTTTAGGTATAAATTGAGTAATACCTCCTTCGATAGCATCTGTGAAATTAAGCCAGATTTCCTCAACTGATAGACTGTCTGAACCTTGTAGGATATCAGACTGGGTAGTGTTCATGAATTGTTTGAAATCATCCCAGTTTGCTTTTCGATATAGGGGTACAATTCTAGGCTTTTGTTTGAGTATGTTTGGACGGGCATTAACAATGGTTGAAATGATGTCATGGTCACTAATTCCAGGTATGATATTTATTTGTCTACAAATGTAAGGTTGGTTGTTAGAAAAATATCCAGGATGTTATCATTTCAAGTTTTTTCACTGACCATCTGTGTCATGTTTTGATCATTTATGATGTCAAGGAATTTGTCATAGACAGTTGAGGGACTGAAACCTGGTTTTAAGTGTGGTGTATGTTCTGCATCCCAGGTAAGCTTTGGAAAGTTAAAATATCCAAGAATATGTTTTGTACGCTTTAATTTGCTGACAAGGTCCAGTGATTTTTCAAGTTCAAGAAGGCTCTGAAGGTCAGACTCATGTGGCCTATAGTAGGATGATATATACATGGGTTTACAACCCTTTATTTTAAGTTTAACCCACACAATTTCGCAATCTGTTTGTAATTTTGGTTGCTCAGGGACTACCAAGTTGTTCTTAACAAGAAGAAACACACCCCGCCTTTGCCTTTCAATCTATCGTTTCTAAAAGCAGTATAACCTAAGAACGGAGGAAAAAACTCACTTGTATAATGGTCCTTTATTAGCCAGGACTCAGTGCCTGCAACTATGTCTGGATTTTCATTATATATAAGATTCTGAAGTTCGTGTTTTTTTTTGTTAACAACCTACTGACAATTTATGCAGAGTATTTTAAGTTTTGATACAAATCTGGGTTGTTTTGGTATGGATTTATTATTTTGTTGTGGATATGTGGGTAAGGAATTTTGTGTGGGAATGTTGTCGTCAACAAGAGAGTTGAAGCTATTATTTGTCGATACAGACATACTAGAGCAATTTGAAAGGTTTAGGCATTCACAGAGGGTACATGTCCATACAAAGGACCGGTCATTCTCAGCTAGTTGGGTGTACCAGTTTGTGCCTAGATTTTGACATGTAATGTGGAACGAAGTGTTGCACTTGTCACATTCAACAGCATGATCTGAGTCCAAGACCTCGTTTCCACAGGATGCACATGGGTAGTCTGGACCTGGGTTCAACTCAACGTCACAGGATATAGAGAAAAGCAGTATTGCCAAGTGGGAAAGTGTTCTGTTATTGTTAATATGAATTGGAAGTGGCTTATCGATGGCACCATTTAAAAATGCCGAACTTACATTTTTGTACTTTTTCAGGAGATACAAAAAAAACAACAATATAAAATGTCATATACAATGCCATGTAGGTTCGGGGTTTTCTGCAACTTCTTCTGACCAGTAAACTGAATTTCTATTGGCTGTTAAGTCCGGTGTTTTCAGAAAAGGCGGCAAACTAAAATATGTTAATAAAAAGATGAAAACCCCGGAATTTAGATCTCAGTCTCAAACCGAGTATGGATTTTGCATTTTGAACGATGTTTGGAGTATGACACACAGACATAACTTCTGATAATTGCACAAATTGTAACAAGATACCTGTAAACATGACGATTTTTCACCACCGGAAGTGCGGGAATACAAAACAAAGGTCAAGGCCAAAGTCATAGTTGGCAGAAAAAGTTATCTCTTGGTCTTAAAATAACAAATTATGCAAAGTTTTGAATGAAACTAATGTTATATTTCCAAAATGTACTGATTGACATGGAAGATCGTCACATCAGATAAGTTTGCAATGTTTTTAAACCGAAATTTATGAAGAGGAACTACTTGAGGTATTGCATTGAGACTTTATACAATGGTACTCAACCATCCAACCTACTAAATTTATCAAGTTAGATAACTCTGGTTTGCATTTAATGCAAAATAATTTCCTTTTATTATTAGACTTAGAAATTCTGATTAAGGTTTTGCATGTAACCACTTTTAAGTCAATACCTCAGCGAATACATCATGTATTGCATTGAAACTTTACACACAGGCTCCCAACTATTTAACCTTTTATTTAATCAAGTAATTTAACTCTGTCTTTCATATTATACATTTTTTGCCCCTTTATTATGCGACTTAGAAATTCTGGTTAAGGTCTTGCATGTTAGCACACAGGATAATATCTCAGCAACTACTTGATGTATTGCATTGAGACTTTATACAATGGTATTCAACCACCCAACCAAATTGAATAACCATGTTAGTTAACTGTATTTTGCAAATAATGGCCCTTTATTATTACACTTAAAAATTCTGGTTAAAATTTTGCAAGTAACCACATTTATGTTAATATCTCAGCACATCATTGCATTGAAATCTAATCTAACAGAGATACATGCATGTTTTGCCAAAAACTTTTCAATCCTTACACTGAAACAGTTTATGTTTACATTATGGTCTAAGCCATGTTTTGAAAAGGGAGAAAAAAGTTTTAAAAATGGCATGGTGCTGCAGGCTTGGGTCAGGGTGCTAAATGAGGACAATGCACAATAAAAATGATAGTAATTGTGTTGAAATTGATAGTTTAAGTATTAAATGTTAAGTTTCAACTGCCAGAGTAAAACGTTTTTGTTTTTAATGAAAACAACAAAAGGAAGATTAGATCTTTTAATCATTAACTTCCATAAGGACGGAAGGTTGCACATTATTTGCTCTCCATTGTTAGGACGCTATATAAAAAAGGACAAAACACAGCACCTTACCATAACTTTTAGCAAAAAACCTGTTTACAACAAACTCAATACAGTGGTTACTTTTGTTTTTGGGGGTAGGGGGCAGGGCAGTGTTAATTTAATCACTGGTGTCACACCTTTCACCAGTCCTGATGAAGATCAAAAGTATGTGATTGCATTTAAACTCAAATCTGCTTGATCACTGCATAGGTTGTTAATGAAATGACTGTATGATGCTGAGTGAGTGAGTCTTGACGTTACTATACAATTATTAATGATTTTTGTACTTATTCTGGTAAGAAATTATATATAAATTTACGACACATTGCTCCATCCTGCTCTTTACACAGCCACTGTAGTTTTAAGAAAAACACTTCTTACCATGTAGAAAGAGTTCTGGGTTCAAATCCCAGCGGTGGCCAACTAGAAATGCATTTAGGAGCTTATAAATTCTTGTCATTTATTTTCAAACCGGAAAAGTATCAAAAAATCATTGCGAAAATTGGAACATTCTTTTCAATATTATACAGATAAATAGATCTTTTATTTCCTCCATAAAAGGAGAGCATGACATATATACAGCATAGGACACTGTGCCACAGCTCCACCACGGAATTGTCGACAGCTTTTTCTTTGCACCACCGTAAAGTGGTGGAGCTGGCGTTTAGAGGCCGTGTTAATTCTTGAACCAAAATCTGAAACTGAGACCATGTGACATTTGGGCGCTAGACGAATGAAAATATTTTGCTTTACTTAAATGAATATATGCGATAAATTTACTTTAATAATTTTTTTCTGAAATTAATCTTACCTTTAAAGCTGCACTCTCACAGATTTACCATTTCTACAACATTTTTATCTTTTGTCTTGGAAAGTGCAATTTTTGCGTAAATATCTGCAAACTTATGATATAATTAAAATTGCTGACGAAAAATCAGATCATAGATGTTCCTATTTCCGTTCGAAAAAAAAATATGGCCTAAACCGTTAGTAACGGTTTCAGAAAAATGCATAAAACATCAATTTTTGAACTTAAAAATCAAAATCTGCGATCTAATTTTTGTCAGCGGTTTTATTTAACTGGAAACAGGACATCAATCAATGAAATGATATGTAAAATACAATGTAAAGGTGGCGATTTTCATATTTTATTTTTTGACAATTGACGAGAACAATTAAATCATATTTGGTAAACAGATCCAAATACTTATGTATTTACAAACTGAAGAAATGATTTTATACGAATAATAACACATAATTTTGAAATGTGTTTACAATGGCAAAAGTTATTATCAGAGAGAACGGTTGACACTGGCTATTGTTTTTTTCATGGTACGCACGGTGCATATTGTACAGCTTGATATTTATAAAATAAATCAATTGAAGGTAAATGCATTTTTTCTCGTACGCATAAACTGTGTAAATCTCCCATTTCATTACAAAAGTGGAAAACACGAAATTCAACTAACAATGGTGTTTATTTACTCTGATATAAATTATATATTTTGATTTTACTTTTGTATTTTAAATATGGATACATTTAATATGATTCATAATTCATTAGCGCCTCTGCATTACAATGTTTGTATAATATACCACAGTATGTGAGAGTGCAGCTTAAAAAACAAACAAAAACACGAATATTTATGCCCACGAATATAATTGATATCACAGTATCGTATGACTTTATTTTTTTCCCAAATCTCAATAGTTCCAAGTTTAAAATATCAGATACTTAAGGAGAAGCAAATGAGAAGCATGGCAATATCATAGGGGAGATCATCTGATCACAATATCACAGAAATACTCAAATCAAATCTTAATCTTAACTCATTTTACCATGTATAAAAAATCTTAGTATGATTCAATATCGTGTATGTTTAACATGTGAACTTTTATATGTCGAACGTATGTTTCAAAGATTGTGTTGAGTTAACGTTTTTGTTAATATTTGAAAGAAATAATACTAGAGCAAAAACATCATTCGAGTAAATCGGTTTAAAAAGGGTGCTCATCAATGTTTAAGTCTGTAGGAGAGTGCGCTTGTGTAAGACTTAAAACATGTACGATTTGAATAACCTTTGATGCTATGCGGTAAAGGGAATTGAAATTAAACTTTAGTATTTTTCGAGTTATTGGCATCTAGACTGGCATGCAGCTCCGGTTCAGGTAGTTAGTTCATGAAACTTTCTGTGCCTGTATATTAAAAGCCAAGTAAATATCCTTGCAATTAACAAACGTTTTACATGAACGGTAGTATCTGCCAATATTTCAAGCAACCTTAGATACTGGACATGGTGGCCTATGCGGCCTAAGCAGCGAGACCACATTTTATCCATCGATAGGTGCGCTAGTATGCCAACTAGTGCAATCTCTGGACCAAAGATGTCGATGTGTCAATATTGAGCGACTCGTGGATCGCGGTGGGGGCGTCATCGTTGTCCGGGCTTATTATTTCACGCAGAACAACGATAAAATCAGCTGTACATTAATATTCCACATAATCGGTGGTAGTGTTGAGAATCGGACAGAAAAAATACTATCGATAATCGGCTTATGAAACCGGTCAATGATCGATTATTAATCGATTTAATCATTATTATTTTTTATCTTTGGTCGTCATATTTAAGGCATACATATACAGTACATGCACCAGTTTTAAGCATCAATGTTCCCTTACAATATTGTTTGTACATTTCTTTATATAAATTACATTATTTTTCAGAACGCAACAATCTTTTAGCGTTAACAAGTTACTATTACAGAACAAGAGATCACAGGCTACAATTTTTGTCCTACATTTAGTAGTGTATACATAAAAATAAACAAAAAGAACAATATCAATTTCTTTTTGATAATCAGTCAGTAACAAGTACAACCAGCAGTTGAATATTCTAGATGTTTTACAAGGACATATTCTTTCAGACAACTGAGAAAACTAAATTCTTACATAGTAAGAATTATACCTAACATGTTTTAGAAATCACTTTTAAACCACAAACATGAGAGGTTGAGAACGAATCCTTTAGCTGTTGAATTACAAAGAACACTTGTAATAAGGTACTGATGTGACTTTATATTGACTTGATAAGAATATGAAGAATATGACTAGGTAACTTAACATTGTAACGTCTTAACATTTCAATATTAACTAGCATTCACCAGAACCAAAACATTTTCATGACATTTTTTTTACTGGTAGTCGGTAGCGGTTACGTTCCTTGTTTCTATAATCGATTGCTCAAATTTCACTATCGATTGTCGCCTATGTAGGCCTTTACGATCAATTTTCGATTATAATCGATCATCGGCACAACACTAATCGGTGGTGAGAGCTCGACGTACATGATCAATCAGGGCTGCGGGGATTCCAGCGGCAGCATCGCAAGCTTCAACAGACACCGTGTGACGCTTCCTACCGGAGTGTACGTGGTGTTGCGTTTCGTACTGCATTATCTATAACAGAATCGCATATAATAAATAGAAACGGTATGCCAGTAATAACAAGTATATACTTTAACATTACAATGGTATCATCATGACACACCGTCAATTTACACTCACATTGTTTTTTTATTATGTCCTATCCAGAGGGCAAAACATTTTATATGTACTATTACAAAGAAAGAGTTTAAAACGCTAATTTCAATTTAAACATTACTAGCGACTTAAACACGTTAATGTCCAACGACTAATATCACTTGCATGTACTAGTCTGTCAACCCGGGGACCACATGGACGCGCTGCACGTAGGCGCCTGGCAGATCTTAAATCTTAAACGGCTTTAAATTGAATGAAAATGCCATTCTTGGTACATATAATGAGATAACAACACATCTGAAGATAGTTAGAGCAGCTTGTGAAATACAAGAAAGAATACACCAAAGGCACAAAATATATTCAAATGTGTTGTTTATATCATTATATGTACCCAAAATGATTTTTATCAACATTTGGTGACAATGATTCCGAGGTCTGTGGGTTATTCGTTCATTCGGAGCTTTTCTACCATTTTTTTCAAAACAACCTCGGATGTGTTTCCAAGAACGGTTTACATACTCAATCCGAGGTTGTTTTCGATAAAAATGGCCGAAGAGTTCCGAATGTTATTCGATTCGTTTCTCAAACTCTTTCCATGTGATATAAGTGGGCGATAACTGCATAGTCAACTACAGTAGCGGTAATAGCCGTTACTTCCCTTTGCTATACAATTTATTAAATAATAAGAAATATCATTGGTTGGCATGGAAATAGTTTAAGGATTTTGATCTGAAAATTAATTGAGAATAACATTACTATGAGGACAATTAGGTGGCATTACAGTGATTCGGAGACAATGCAAATGAGTACAAACGATATTGAAGTGCAAACCACGTCTGATTGGGAACGAAACAATGCAGAATTCTAAGAAGGAAAGTGCCTTTGTTTAACACTGCTCAGTTCAAAATGTGTTCTCAGTAAATATTCCGGAAAGGAGCCTTCATATTTACAAATACCAACGATCTAAAACTGTCAAATATGAGTAAACGTAAAATTAAATGTAAATTGTGTTTGAAAAATGGTTGAACCCCATTTCATGTAGTTGTTGTTTTACACCAATCAAATCGCACGTACACGTATGCATTATTGATCCTCGATTGTAGTTCTTAGTTTTTGATACACCAAGCGTCAATAGATAGTCGCATGAATTAACATGCATATTACTACATTTGGTTGGTCGAATTCAAGTAAATATACTGTGTGTAGTATATAATCATCAAATTTCCTAATGTTTGTTTTAATATGACAGCATATTTCATTAGTTAATAAGTAATACTTGAATATAACTGCACGATTTGACAGTGGTAATAACTGTTCCACTCAAATCACGGCCATAATGTACATGGCCTTTACGAATTAAAACATAAACCATATATTTTGTTGTCAGGTCACTGCTGGCCTCTCGCTTAGTCTTCCTCATAACACTCGTAGCTTTTCCAAAACGAGGTCGGCTTCAATCACCACATTACGAAGTAATTTCCAGACGATGTTGACTTCAATCACCATGCGCAACACATTATCTCCAAGATATGGTCTACTTCAACTCATCGCGATGCAGCATTTCTTGAGCGAGGCTCTAACCCCCCCCCCCCCCCGCGCTACGCAGCATCTCCGGGATAAGGTCGATTTTACCATTTCCAGGCGCGTAGCTGCTTATACCCGAATTCGCGGCTGAATCCTCATGATCCTGACAAAAACCAAACATTTCAGCCAAAGTTGCAATATGCGCACTTGACTAAATGTTGTTATGATCCTAAAACTGACCATTTCCAGTACTAAATAATGCACAGCAGAACGCCCTGAATCATTGTTTGTTTGTTTTAATCGGTAGAGATTGTAGGTCTTTTTCAAGAAAAAAAGGGAAAATAGGAGCCGAACAAAAAGTAGGGATAAGTAGAAAAAGAAGGGACTGCAAGAAAGCCTGTGATCTAGGAGTAATATTGGTCCCAGATGAGATTAAATGAAGTTAAATTAAAAAATCTATTCTCAAAAACAATAAAATTATGGCGTTCACTACTTTTTATCACCCTGTACACTTAATGTAAAAACATAAAGAAAGCATTGGGGATTTTATTTTATGAGATTGGCCTTTGGGCAAAATCCTGATATATTGCATAACAATGGTAAAAAGGTATAATGTTTTACAACAGCAGTCACAGGCTCTCCTACCGATGGGAAAATAATTTAATGCCATTCATATCAATACCAAGTCTGTATGTTGGATTAAGCTTTAAAATTAGAACCTTATTGTACCAACAATAAGTCTCACTTACAAAATCTTAGTATTTTTTGCACATTATAGATAATTATCGAATATTTTTACTTGATGCTGCTAAGGCCTAATGGTACAATTCTAACCCTTGGCTTTTTCCTATCGTCATTATGTATCACGAATTGTTCTATGTATTGATCTATTCCTTTTCTGCTTTGTGATTACTGTTAATAAGTTCATAATACATATGTACCTCGTAACCATTACTATTTAATTGTAATTTGAGGTTTTCCTTTAGTAAATGATGCATTTAAAATAACACTGTCAAGCTATTCACACTGTCAATATTACTTAGTCTCATACAACACATAATGATACTAAATTGTTTTATATTAAACCATGGAAATATGAAACATTTCACTTAACATTTTTTTTGTATATTCTACATGTACGTGTAGCTCATGATGCAATTCAAAACCTTTTCTATGTCTAAGCGGAATTGTTTTCTTTTATAGAAACAGAAGGAATAAATTCGGACCAGAATTTTTTTCCGTCAAAACCGGAAAATCGAGATATCAGAGATCGACATAGCGAAATTTGACTGTTTACATGAACATTATGTTGAATCTGTGCAAGATTATTCTTTATAATTTTAAACATCAATAAACGTTTGTAAGGACATTGCAACACACTTTTATCGATAAGAAAATATTTATTAAAATATTAATATTTTAGTA